>NC_048408.1:2075371-2092951 GCF_013103735.1 Etheostoma cragini
ATTACTGAGAAATAAAATGAACTTTTTTGATTTTTGGAAAATGGCTGCAATGAAACAAAGAGTGAAAAATTTAAAGGGCTCTGAATACTTTCCGTACCCACTGTACAATAAAAAACATACTTAAGTAGAATTACCAATTTAAAAAATAATACTCCAAAAGTATACAAAAAACCTTGGTTACAACAACAAGAGTATATGGAATTCAATACTTCTACTCCGGCCAAATAGTATGTGTTTTAATTAGCCTCATTTGCTTAGGGCTATTGCGTGATGTTGGTCTGTGTTAGCCTCTGAGGGGATATGTTTAACTGAATACAACAGTCACTGACTGAGTCCTCACAGACTGCTGGAGGATGGTGTTACCCTGTGAGGTTCACTCAAGTGCTCAACATGAATATGTAGTTTTGCAGGGGCACTGTATGAGATGGTATCTGTCCCTTGAGGACTTTATTATCTTGGTGCAGTCAACTGTAAGACATCTTACTGGTACTGAAATTTGTAACTCTAGTTTAGCACTTGTGTGTTTACTGACATCTGTGGACTAGTGTGTTTTTTATTATGACGGTAGGCTCTACCGCACCCACCTTGATGTTACGTTGAAGGAAAGGACCAAAATAAGGAGGAGTCATTCATATACAGCAGCCTCTTTGTAGTTATATATATTCTCCTTGTTTTGTTTGAACAAAAGTTTTTTTCTGAGTTCTCATCCACTATTGCTTATGAATTCACCACCATAAAGTTGGAGTAGTAACATGCTACCCTTCGCTAATGTTAACATGTTATCTTGTTTTCTATTAGGTGTACTACAAGCTTGTTTAAACTGGAATGTTTGACCATGTGAAATCATTGTTTGCTCACAAGAGCAAACAGCTCCATTCAGAAATGAAAACCTTAAAATGGGTTTAAAAGCTCTGGGGGAAAACACCTAAATGTTTTATCAAATAAGCATGATATTGTGTCGGTCAGAAGGAGTCAGTGTTTTTTTCTTCACTTTATTATTATTGTGGTTTTTACTGCCATGAAGTGGCCCATTTTTCCATCATGAAGTGGTATTCTGTCAAGAACGGGAGTGTCCAGTAGAAATTCTGATTTGCGACACTAGACTAAAAGTAACAGTGTTAATCAAAGCCATTAAGAGTCATCCTCTGAGAAACATAATTGTCTAAACCTGTTATGTATATGTGGATATTTATCAAGGTATTTCACTGTAAATAATGGCTGTGAAATCTATAGTTATTTCACAGTAACACTGCTGTGCACAAGTTTTACAGTAGACTGCTGTAAAGTTTACATTACAACCTTGTTGACATGACAAAATCAAAGTTGTCTCAGTATTACAGTTGAAATCACAGTGGTAAAAGCATCACTGTAAAAAAAAAAAAATCACAATATAGCCACTATTCAATTCAATTCAATTTTATTTATAGTATCAATTCATAACGTAAGTTACGGAGGTAACTCAAGTTTCTATAAGTATAGGCGTAGCCCTCTAAGGGCTACGCTATTGGGTTTATCCCTTCGCGCATGCGCAGTCGTGAAGATTTCTTTCCCGCCCTAGCGTCCAGCTCGGGCCTCAACTACGTCCGCATTTACTGCATAAATACAGAGCGGACCCGTTGTTCGACTCCCAAAACATCAGCTTTTTCTTCAACTAATGTTCTAGGAGCAGGTGGCCGGACCTTAGAGGGCTACGCCTATACTTATAGAAACTTGAGTTACCTCCGTAACTTACGTTCTATTTCGTATAGGCTTCGCCCTCTAAGGGCTACGCTATTGGGTTAGGGCGAAGCTGATGTAGTCAATGCCACCTGTGGCACAAGGTCCACAAGCCGAACATATACCACATAGCCCCAGCAACGATATACAGAGGTTAGTCAGAGTCATTCTTCTGACAAAACCTGCCCTGCCAATGGCGTGGCCGGAAAAGGATCATGAGGCCCGCTATATAATGCAGTAGTAGGCCTACAATGATCAGTGGGTGTTAAGCGTGATTGACCCTGTAGCGCATGTCACGGAGAGACATGATTACCACCATGCATGCAACATGATTATGACAATAAATCAGATAAGAGCTGCGTCTCACAAGAAATACCCCAGATACAGGAGAGGTGAGACTGTAGAGCAGGGTCATTACGGCACTAAGTGTAGAGGAGATTGGCAATAAACAAGGCATCCGCTTTTTTTTTTTTTTTTTTTAACACATTCAGCTTGACATTACGCGTCACTGATTGTGGACAGAACCGCATGAGATATGGAAGATTCAGACATATCTTGCAGATAAAAGCGGATGAAGGGGCACGGAGAAGCCCAGGAAGCCGCCCCGCAAATGTCGGCTACTGCCATGCCTTTAAATAAAGCCGCAGACGCTGACAAAGCCCTCGTAGAATGACCCCGAATGTCTTGGGGGGGCTCTTTCCCTTCCGAGCTATAGGCCTGGGTAATAGCCTCGCACAGCCAACGAGACAGGCGCTGTTTTGAGAGAGCTGATCCTTGGGAGTGTTCTCGATAATGCACAAACAGCTGCTGAGTTTTCCTGATATTTGCCGTGCGTAAAATGTATTGAGACAGAAAAGTTACCAACTGAACCTATAATGACTACCGCCCAGTAGCACTCACCTCCACCATCATGGAGTGCTTTGAGAGGTTAGTCAAATCATTCATCACCTCCTGACGCCATCTCCCTGCCTCTCCACACTGCTCTCTCCTACCTAAACCAGAAGTACACACATTAGGGCTTGGCAATATATCGCTATAAAAATATAACAATACATATTTTTAAAGGGGATATGGAATTAGACCGTATCGCATTTATCCATATAGTTCAAATTTGCGCTGTGATCCTTGCTCCAAGCAAGCTGCTGACCCAGAGCTCTCTGCACTGCCCCCCAAGCCCCGGCCACCGCCCTGCCTCTTTCAAGCACAGATGGGGGAGGGGCAAGAACAGACACTCAGCCACTCTTCAACAAACATGGAGGAAGCAACGGAGCGTGTGGAGGAGGAATTGGTTAGTAAAAGAAAAAAGACCCATACAGGACTCCATTCAAGGTCTCCAAGAAGGCCAAATAATCCGAACTCTTAGGTTAGGTGTATATGCACAAAAAACAGTCCGAGTTTTCCCCCCCATCACCCGCAGGCATAGGAGGCGACCCTCTCGTCACCAGGGTAAACTCCAACGCAGCGGCGCTCAGCCGGGGGCTTCTGAGTATAAATTTAAGAAAACCAACAACCAGCCAGTCCTCAGGCCACATGATTATCACTGCTAAAAATGACTTTCCATATCATAAGCCACTAAAACATTATATTTGAGACCCTTCAGTAACTAGGGCATTAGAAAGCAAAATGAAGACAAAAAAAAAAGTAACATGTACAGTATGTAACTGAATGTCATACTTTACATGGCAAAGACTCTGAACAGTATTGCTGCCTTACTTTTTTGTTTGCATTTCTATTTCATGTAGACAAATATTGAAAGAGTTTTTATTGCTGTGTGAAAAGAATCAAATTATGGCATTTGTTTTGGTGAGCAGAGTTCACAATTAAATACTTGGGTCAATATTTTGTTGAATAAATGTTTCTAATTTCTTTTTATCTTTATTGGTATAGGCAAGATCCATTGAGAGTTGGTCTGTTTAGATGAGCTTTGTTCACTTTCAGCAGAGTAGGACATGTAAGGTGAAACTCACCAAACACTACAAAAACGTTTCCACTTCCCTTATTGTCATAGGTCTATTCCGTCTGATTATGACTATGAAAAAAAGATAATATAACATTATATCCGCTAATTTTCCATAAAGTTTTGATCATTTATGTGGATAATGGTTTAAATTTATGTGGACATCTTTCATACTATTAACTTTTTATTCACAGGCTATTTCACTTCTCTTAAACAAGAGGGCATGAAATATAAGAAAAATACACTCTGTCTTAATTCTGTACATATTTCTGTTACTGTATTTACTATTTGATTATTTTATTCATGCGTGGCACAGTGGATCTGTGCGCTCTGTCACTTGCCGTGGACCCACTGGCCTCACTTCCCTCTCCACTTTGTAATTTGGGTCTCCCTCGCGCTGGAAACAGTTTCACTTAGTCAATGAGTTCAACATCAGTGGCTTCAAACTGCCTATCGTGCGTAATTTGGACTGACATGGATATGTATGTTGTTTACTTAACTGTGGCGCCGCCACTCTTCTCTTGGTTTCCACTCCAACATTAGACAATTTTTTAAATTTCTACCACAGTTCAGTGCATTCCCCGCCTGGTCACCATTTGCCACTCTTTAATTGCTTATCCGAGATGACAGGCCTCCAAACAAAACATTTTTCCTTGCCTCAACCTCTGCGATCAGCACTTCAATCTAATATTCGGAGAGGTTTGTTTTGCAGGGTTACCCGTTGTGATTGGACAGAGAATGATGTGAGGGGCGCATTTATAGTAATTTCCATATTAACTTATGGGAGGAGACAAGGCAGGGTCGGCGGCTCGTTCATGTACGCTCAATTTCACATTGATTGTGATTTATGAAGGAAAGGTGTGCAGGATGTGCCGTACACCCGGTTTTTATACACGTGAATAGTTCTGTTCTTTAACTTTTTTAAATAGGACTTAATATTAAGGTTAGAATTATCAATGTGAACATATCAGCATGCTTATATAAACATTTACACCCTGCTAAGCCGGCCTTGTGACCGGCCTTGTCAGACTCCGCCTACCAAGATCCTGGGTCTGTCCCAGGTTCCTTCCTAAAAGGAGTTTTTCCTCACCACTGTTGCACTAATTGTTTGCTCTTTGGGGAATTACTATAATTGGTAGGGCCTTGTAAATTATTGAATGTGGTCTAGACCTACTATACCTGTAAAGTGTCTTGAGATAACTTTTGTTATGATTTGATACTGTAAATAAAATTTAAATGAATTACTAAGCCACTAGCATGGCTGTAGACTTGTTAATGTGAACATGTGATGTGATACTGACTGGGGATGGCAATCATGATGTGGAACACAACATTCTGTCTGACTTCTGTTTCCCTGCTGTGTTACCATGCTCATGTGAAGTGACAGACGGCATGAATAAAGGACCCATACTGCTGGTGAAATACTGTAAGGAGGCTGACTTTGATTTATTTCCCTCTCAGTGCAGATTACTATGCAGCAAATTTGAATTATGACATTCAAATTGCACTTAGTAATGAGCAGTTTTTGAATTACATAGCTGGGCAGAATAAGTTGTGAATACTTGGAGGTTACGCTGAGAAGTTAATATAAGGATGAATGTCTAACAACCAGTAAATTCACTGTGACTTTACTGATAATATTCCACTATAAATCAAAAAGGAAAGTGTAGTAAAGTTGGGATTATCACAATTCACGGTATCTGCAGCCTGCAGCAAAGAGACATTTTACTTCACTTTGTTCAGTTCTTACTTCTTTTATTTCTCTACATCCCCGTTTCCATAATTTCATTTTATTTTTTTAAGTCCTCGTTTGTCTTCCATGCCATTTTCATTCCGTCTCTGCCAATTCTTCATTTGAATGTCAGCAACAGCTTAAATGGCATATTTCAATCGGCAAACAACGTCCGTGTATTTGACCAGGCTTGTTGTTGACAACTACCCCTGGGTTCTAAATTGCCTGTTTTTCTTCTAAAGAGGACATGCATGACCTGGTTATGTTACTGCACAAAAATTGAGGGCCATCCATGCTTGCCTCCGTGGCTATTTTAGGGAGAGGTTGCTGGGAAAGCCGAGTTGGCAGATATCTCCAGACTTTATAAATGAACCATGCAGAGGGACGCAGGGGATGAAAGGTCAGAAGATACTCTCCGTGAATGGGTCGAGTAGGGGAGCAGAGGAAAGGAGAGGAGCTCTGATCAAGAAAGTTAGTGGGATAACATTCCACTATACAGTAGCCCCTGACTTTTTGTGGACGGCTTGTTAAGGTTAGCCTTTGTATGTTGACATAAGACTTTCTATGGGAAAAAAGTTGTGGGAAAGTAATTTGGCGCTCTGGAGAGCAACAAATTAATTTGTTTCATGAGGTTTGGTGTTCTTTTTATAGTCTATGGCAGGTAATGGTTTGGCATTAAGACACTACTAAGTTAAAAATTACTTATTCGGTAACAAGTCGTGTAGCACTCTTTTACCAGTTGCCCACTGGGGAGTATTTGTGTGACTGACAAATTCTTGTCTGGAAATTTGGACGTTAAAGTACATCAATCAGAGCTGTGGTTGAAATGTGAGTAGATGTCAATGATGTCTTCATGACATATATTAATCATTCCTAACATCATGAAAAAACTGTATCCAAAATGAGCTGTTTGCATATAAAATTATTAAATGTCTACTGATCATCTCGGTGAAGAGATTTCTATCTCTTCCCCCAAGCTTTCAAGAGTATCCTGGTGTACAGCATTGCAGTACAGCAGCAGACAAAAAGGCTCTGCGGAGAGAAATAAACACAGCACAAAAAATCATTGGCTGTCTTGTCCGTTTCCTGGAAGACATTGCTAACAATCGCTACCTCAGCAGAGCCTCAACCATCACCACACCCAGGATACCGTCTTTTTGACTTACTGTCCTCTGGGAAGCGCTGCAGATCCCTCAAAACCCAGACTCAAACACAGCTTTTCCCCAACAGCTATAAGCACTCTGAACACACTAAAGCTTACAAGTTAAATGGTTTTAGTTTTATGGGAATATCTATTACAACAACATATTTTATATATATATATATATATATATATATATATATATATATATATATATACTGTAGTTTATGTGTATATAGTATACAGGGGCTATAGGAAACATCATTTCAACTGAAGGGTAGTCTACATCCATGAAATTCCGCGGAGGTCTTACATTACAGCCGGACGTCTGTTACATTCCGCTTTCTTTACACTTCGGGGGATTCATGAAGATTCTGGTTAACTGGTCCTCCAATCTCTGCTGGATAAATCCATACAGCTAGCTAGACTATCTGTCCAATCTAAAACAACCTTTGAACATACACCAAAACAATTTCCATCCCGTGGCTCGTTCCCTAGACAGTTTACAAGTAAAAACAGTTGATCTTTACAATAAGTCTATTTCATTATTTGTAAGGTATTTACAGAAAGGATTTTTTGCAGTTAAATACATGTTAAACAGTGTAGCTAGGCCATCATCACAACCTGAAACTCTTGGAGAATTTAGGAAACTCCATTGGGGAGGACATAAATCAGTAAATGGGGAAAAATGACCAATAGGCAAGGTTTCAGTCAACTAATGAGATGAGATGAGGTCATTTAGGATAAATGTCTTATTGGCTCCCGGGGTGGCTAGGACTCAGTGGTTGAGCAGTTGCCTATCAATCGGAAGGTGGGAGTTTTGATCCCTGGACCTGCAGTCCCATGTTGAAATGTCCTTGGGCAAGACACTGAACCCCGAGTTGCCCCCAGTAGCCTACTGCTCCATGGAGTGTAAATGTGTGTGATTGTTAATCTGATGAGCAGGTGGCACCTTGTACAGCAGCCTCGGCCACAATGTAAAATGTGTGTAAAAGGTGAATGGTTCCTGTAATATGTAAAAGCAGTTTGAGTAGTTGTTGAGACTAGAAAAGCGCTTTATAAGAACAGTCCATGACATTTACAATACGGGCATTAATAAGGGCAAATTTAACAGGTGAAGTTTGAGTTGATCTAGTGGAGACATGTCAATCAAAACAAAGTGAACGGAGACACACCAAATCCACTCCGCCAAGGGAGACAACCCTTCCATGAAGCCTGTGATCAAGAAAGCTAGTGGTCACATTGGCTTCACCAACAACTCCCTCTGCTCCCTCTGTCTGTTTATTTCATAATGAGAAAAGCAGGATGGTCCAGAGTAGCCCCTGACTTTTTGTCGACAGCTTGTTAAGGTTAGCATTTGCAGGTTGACATATGAAGGTGCCATTGGAATTACCGGAATGTGTAAGGAAAGTGAGACGGCTTCTTCAATGCACATAACAAGGTCACTGTCAAAAGATGCTAAGGGCGGTACACTTGTAGCTGCTTGTGTGGCTTGTTGATCTTTACGTTGTTAGTTAATTTCCTATCCTGGGCTGGGACACATTCAACCGGTTTTATAAAGGACTTATTGGACTTTAACTTAACTTAATACTTTAATTAATTTTACTTACAATATTGAGCGTAGCTGTCCTCAATTTAGGTCATCTTGTAGGTCTCATCTCCGTTTTTTCCTGCATCCAGCGTGTGTAATTGTGTGTTCGTATCAGACGGGGGAGGAACTGAGCAGCAGCCCCGCCCGCTGCAGAGAGCCGACAGGATTGAAACGGCAGCCGCTTCAGCAACTTTAGAGTAAAAACGCTTACTCTGATGAAAAAATGTAAACAGGTTGGCAGGACGTTCAGACATTTTTTTGCGGTGATTCACAGTGATTGGTAGAATTCACCTGAATTGTTGCAATAGTGACATCTCAAAACTCTGGAGGGACTGTTTTAGGCCCCCGGAATTCCTAAACCCTTTTCCTGGGTGGTGTTTGAGCCTTGTCTTTCAGCATATATTTACATTAAAATAGACATTAAAAAACTTTGCAGCCAAATTCAGCCCAACATTACTAAATACATGCTCACTAGATCTTGGTTGTCTCATGTTGGGTCATGAATCATTAGCATCATTATGTCAGAATTTGTCTTTGTTTCCTGGAATAGTTTTATTTTCTTGGATTAAAAGAAGGGCACGTTCATAAAGATGTATCCGATTGTCATTTAATTTAACAAAAAAAACATTTAATGATTTTTACCACTTTAATCAAATTAAACCTCAACAGTTAAAGCAGCAATTAAAATGATTTGCGACCCCATGATGCCAAATTACTGAAAATATCTCTGCAGGGGTTTAAAAGAATTGTTGATCAATTCCATTGACTCTATGATTACTTCACCAGGTGCTGACATTTATGGATTTTAAAAAGCTTTTATTTCCTGGTCAGGTCTATGTTTCAGAGCAGGAACTACCCATTGCTCATTCCTTTACCTCCTTCAATTTATATAACTCAAAGAAGGGAAATGGCTCTACGAATGACGTTAATGGACGTTTGGGCTACAGCGCTAATACATCAAGCCATAATAGTAAAGGACAAACCACTATCACCTCACAGCAAGGAGAAATAGGGATTCAGGAGCCGCCTGTCTACGGAGAGGCCTCAGTTATAACCTGCTAAGCAAAATAATTGTATACTACGGAGCATGTGCATACAGCCTGCGCGCTATGTAAACAGACAGTAGAAGAAGAGACCGTAATACAAAAAAAATGACTAGTGCAAGGAAGCCAGAATTGTTTGTGTGGACCATTAGTGAAGTCGAACTGGCAAATACAGACAGGCTGTGGACACAGAACGTTGAAGTGGCCAAGGACGGGTGGCTGTGCTATTTTATGAGCTTTGCCAGGAGATCAGGGGTGGGTCGCCCATTACACGCTCCATCGATTCAAGCATCGAGACAGGGGAACTGGTGGAACTGTCGTCCCAGCCCTCAACACCAACAGAGGAGATGCCTGCTCCACCAAATTCAACAGAATGTCTTCCTCCTGCAGTTTTAAAGCTGATGATTTCAAGCTTAGCTAGCTAGCTATACGCTACAGTGCCATGTCGTTGTGGGAATTAGGATGGCTGCGTGTTTATGTAGGTGTGTTGCTTCAGTACATGAATCACAACGTTTGTTTTTGCCTTAACTTGCCCAGTTGTAATGTTCTACTCAGCTTAATTCTAGGCCAAGCTGGAAAGCCATAGAGGGGACTGACTAAAGAGCAAAGCCCCCCCCCACAGCAGCAGCGGACAATTCCATTGGGACCCAACACCATCTGTAAATGGTGCTCTTATATTGCAGTTTTATAGTCTTAACGACTACTCAAAGCATTTACATAATACCGGAACCATTCACCATTTACACACATTTATACACTGAGGCCGTACAAGTTGCCACCTGCTCATCAGATACACACTCACACACATTTAGAATGAAACGTTTTCATTCAGAAGAGCACTGCTGCAAGATTATGTGGAGTGACATTTATGTTATATTTGCACATTTTAAAAACTGCAAGTGATTGCATTCATTTGTTTATTTTCACCAGACACACATTATCCACAACACTTTCAAAATGACAATAAGTAAACTATTCTGCCTAAATCAACTTATGATCTACCGCTAACACGTAGAGTTTGGAGGAGGGCAGCAGTAGCAACTGATGCCATGTTTTATGGACATACTTAAAATATGTTTTTCACTGTATCTGTTACACTATATAATGTGTAGTCAATCATCTAAACACTGTCTTTTGTATTTTGTAGACAGTTAAGTGTGAATTTGGATGACTTTTTTGTTACATGTTACATGTGTTATGGATTATTGGATATTATTTTCCTAGTCCGCCGCCTGCCCTGTTCCTGTGTTTGGACGTTTTTGGGAATACCTTGTGTTGTGTACTCTGTGGTGTGAACTGTTTGAAATAAAGCGAAAAGAAACCTCCCTCTGCCAGTCTTCTCATCTCTGCATTTGGGTCCTTCCTCATCTCCCCCTGTAACAACATGTCTATTAAATATGATCTGTGATCTGTATTCTTGTTGTCCGGTGAAAACATTTTAAATCTATGAAATATAACAAATATAAGATCTTACATTTGGTATTTAATCATTAAAGCTTACGCTGCGCTTAGCTTTCATAAAGTTTTGCAAGTTAAAAAATATTTTAAAGTCTATGTAATATCTAGTTTTATCTTTTAATTTACCTGCACGTTGCTTGTGTCAAAGTGTAGCTGCATTATGTTATTACATTATTAAGACCGTCTTAATAGACCAGTCTTGATCAGTCTTTGTCAAGGATCAAAGTACTTTATGAGTAGTCTTCTCACTCTCTTTCCTTACCCCTTGTTACAGTCTGTGATGTAGCTGTTATGTTCTATTGATGGCTGCAAAGTTGTTGTCACGTTACATTGTTCCCAACACAGGGTGATCAGCCAGAGTCTCCTTACTGTCCTCGCAGAAGTTATATGTCCTGCAAATTGATGTCCTTTTCAGTGCAGATTTTGCTGAACAGCACACTGGATGACCATGTGTAACCTACACAAACATAGCCCTTTGCATGCATTTAAAATGATGTGGCATACACGGTTGTCTACAAGCCTTTTTTGCTGTGGTGTCACAGGAGCATCATATTTTGACCCTAAATATCTTCTCCAGCACAAAAACAAGCAGGAAGTCCCCCAATCTTCTCCAGCACAAAAACAAGCAGGAAGTCCCCCATTGTTGTTGCCATGAGATGTCGTCGTGGGATAAGAGGTTGAGGGGTTTGGCAATGACATCATGGATATGCAAACATGCGACTTTGGTGTCGAAACGAAGTCATAAGGGCGGCGTTCAATTTTCCAAAAATTTTGTTTCCCCCCAGGACCAGGTTTCAAAAAGTGTGTCTTCAGGCAGTGTGTTTACAGGATTTGTTTTAAACAATTGGCCGAAACAATGATTCTCTGTGTGGATGGCCCTTTAGTCTTGCAACAGAAAACTCAGATTGGACAGATAGTCTAGCTAGCTGTCTGGAATTACCCTGCAGAGATCAAAAATGCAAGCTGGAAAAGCCCCCCCCCATAAAAAACAAGTGTTTAGAGTTACATAAAGAAAGCGCCAAGGTGACGGACATCTGGTGGAATTTTCTGGCAGCACCTGAGCAATCCCGGAAGCGGAACGTCGAGGATAGAGACTAATTATGAAGTCATTTGAGGCAATTTATTTACATACATTACAGTTTTAAGGGTGAAGCAGCAGACACAATTAGAAATAACTAAGTCTGCAGGTGGCAAACGCCTCCTTTCCTAGGCAAAGCCCTGTAACCCTCCCTCCCTGGTGGTCACTGAAGATACTGTAATATTAGAACAACGCTCGTCCTGTATCACTTGTGCCGTGTCAGCAGGGGAATCCTCATCTCCCCACTCAATTGAGAGCTCAAACGCAGCTGCTCAGGCTACGGGGGTAAATACAGGTTATGGTGGCGCCTACACACAGCAGGTCCAGCTTTGTTTCAGCACTGGTAATGACTGTAGTTATTCTGTAAGGGTTCTGCGACTGTTTTTGTAAACTACATAATGTCCCCATCTGATTGCGTGTTGCAGATGCTTCAAGCCGGTGGACAGTTACCAACACTTTGACAGCTGGACAAAGAGCATGCATGTTATGGTTACCTGAGGTGGAGCCTTGCAGTAGCAGATAGCACTGGGGCGAAAATAGATGTCTGTCATTCTAAAGGTTTGTTGTCCCTTTTAATGTGCTTATGTACTTTAGATTGTTTTGTACACTTTATAAGTTTAACTCAGTGAAATGTTGAAAGATGGATGGGGGAAATGTTTACAATCACTCGTGTCCTCTCTGAATTTGCAGGATGACACACACGATGCAGACCGAAAACTGACATTCAGTACTGTATATCTTTTAGACAATTCTTAGGGCAATGTCATCATTTTAGTGTGTACTACCACAGACAACTAAAACCCCCTAGTTAGCAAGTGCCTCAACCACTTGTGAATGCTGTTGGTGGCTTTAAGGTGAGTCATTTCCTTTGCCAGTCCTCATTAACCAGATTTATCATCCCTAAACGTGTTTTGTCAAGGCCATTGGCTCACTGATAGCCACAGTCAGCTTCTTTCGGTATTTTTCACCTTGCCACACGTGTAAAAGTTCTTGTAGTTGTCTGGTTACTGCATAAGAATTGTATCCTTCTTATAATCCAAACTCTAGATCCTCCTGTGTTGTGTGATGCTTTACTTTTAAAAAGTCAGAAAGATTTTGGAGTGCAAATAAAACACAGTTATGTTGAAACTATTTTGACTAGTGCGGACAAGCTTCAACAAGGGAGCGAACGTCAGAATAAATGGCCCAGTTAGAAAGTTTCAAATTCTCCCTTTTGGCCTGTTAAAATGTCTCAATACTGTTAAATTAAGATGGCTGTGCTGACAAAGTCCGCAACTCTGATCACCAAGCAAGATCTCATTCACTTGATTTCCAGATTTATTTTTCCGTGTGTTATACACAAAGTTACTTCAGTCGTAACTGGAGCTTTATAGATCAGCTCTCCCTGCACATTTCCATCTGTCAAGGAAAAGAAGGTACCCTACGGCCTGCAGACAGTAACAGAGTTAAAAGATAAAGGAAGGATCTTTGCTTCTCGAGAGACCAGCTGCTTTGATGTATATTCAGGAGTACAGGAAAAAGGTGATGGACCTATTGAAACTGTGTCAAGTGGCATTCAATCATGGGGCAGTGGGGCTCTCTACCAAGGGAGAACATGGGTCTAATATCAGCTTGGGGGCCATCTCCCTTGTAAACCTCTGGAGCATTGCCCTTTTGGAGACAACTGCTGCGTCATCGAGTTGGGTTTCACACTGGAGGACAAATGAGCAAATGTTACCATTCTGCTCTGTTCAACAGATATCCTACTTTTAAAAAAAATGTACAGTATGTTTTAAGTTTTTAAATAAATGTACAACCACTAAAGCCCTTATGCAAGGCACTGCAGACCAATGTCCTTTTCTTTCTGTTACTGATGAAGTAGTCTTGCATTGTCAGACCTATCTAGAAAGGTCAGGCTACACCACACATACATTTTAGGATAGAAACCAGTCACGCGTATACGTCGTCAGAGTGAAACTAATATGAGCGGCGCAGAGCAGCAACTCGAAGCGGTGCGCGAGACCAAAGGCAGCGCTCCTCTTTCTCCACCGCCCCCCGTAAAAAGCAGAGGCCCAGCCAGCGCCGAGTGGTTCACTTCGGATCATGTGTAGGCGACCAAAGACAACATGTAAATGTAGAGAAGTTCATGGGAGCTACTGCCATCAGCAAAAAATGGCAGGTATGAAAGACCCTACCTAAATGTACTAAATACATTTTACAGTTCGCACACATTAAGAAGATGTATTTTCACTCAACCCATCCGTGCTCTAACTTGTGTCTCTATTGTGTTTATGTGTAGTATCTTTTTTATTTAATTTTTTTATTTTCCCTAATGTCTGTATTACATTTGTACACTGTATTTATCATCGTGTTGTAAAGAGTTTTATCTGTTTTACTACTTTTTTATTTGTATTGTTGACTGTAATTTTCTTGTTATTGTTTTTTTTTTAGGGAGACAATTTTAAGATCTGTCCAGGGACAATGGATGAAAAATAGCCTCTTGGCTAATTCTGGTGCATTTACAGCAATGTTGATTAATGTACACTGTCCCTGCCAAATGATTAAAATTTAAAAAAATCTATTTGTAGTCGCAAATGCGAGTCAAGCAGTCACACCGTAGAACCCTGTCTTTGAGGCACCTATACTTGTTGTCAAGCCGCCACAGACACTTTCTATGTGAAATGGAACTAAAATATCACGGAAAAAAGTGATAAAAAAAAAAGGTTTTAGCTAGTATTTACGAGCTAAGCATATAGCAGGCACAGCTAAGCAGGTTGATGCTAGAAGACTCAGGCAAAGCATGTTTTTGGAGAGCGCAAGTCACTACAGACCTGTGGATGAAACCAAATCGAAACAATTAAGTGAAGCGCTTGTGAATTGGGAGCCACTAACTGCAGACCATCTTGTGCATACACCTTGCTAAAAAAAGTATTTTTACATTTTTAAAAAGCAAGCTTAAGTCAAGCTATATTTCTGAAGACATTGATTGTGTTACCTCTGTCTTGTTGCACATCTTTTGATTTGAAATAATCTAATAATTCTAAAAGTCAAGTTCATAAAGTAACTTTCTTTGCATTCATTTGATTCACACTCAAGATGCAATGGTAAGAACTGGTTTAAATTGATAATCAATTAAGTAATTGTTTAACAGCCCTACTGTATATGTGCAGGAATTGACATTAATATATCGGTGTTTACTTCATTTTTAAAAAACTTCTTACTTCATGTGCCCAACTTCTGAAATATAACCTGCACCTTTTTCTTTGAGCATTAATTAATGTTCCTTGGCTTGCTGAGCAAGCAACACCAATAAATATGTGCACTGCTAATGTCACTTTGCAGGCTAGATAGTTAGTTAACTAGGTAGTTAGCCATTGCATGTCAAAAGCTCAAAAACGTCAACATGAGTAGGTTTTAGTTTTAATTTATGTGATCTTTATTCCTCCTTACCGGGCAACCAGGAAGTGTGCCGGGCTTTGAAGCTAACAAAAGATAGCGGCAAAACAGTGGAATTACATCTCACGGCCCACAAATACTTTTTCTTGTAGGCTTACATGGCAAAAGAGATGTCCGCAAATCAGAGGATAATGTCTTTAAGCATCCCAACCGCCGTGAAATTACTCGTTTCTCTATCAGAAATTGATTAATTCTGTCTGATAACATTTGGAAAGTCTGGAAGAGCCGCACGATTAAATTCGTTTGGGGCGCTAAACTGGAAGTATCCCGCACGGCCGGGGAAGGTCCCTGGTGTGCCTGTTCTATGGGCTGCACAGTGCGGAAGCAGGCCCAATCATCCCTTTAATGTTTGGCACCATGATGACTATATGCACGAGTGAGAAATTCACATAGGAATAAACGGGGCTCTGCCCCAAACGCTGTATCCAGGTCTTATAACGCATCCATGATTCCCACTGCTGACTCAACTGTCCTTAGTTTGGAAGCTGCGCAGGTTTGTTGACATGTGTCTCTGTGCCCCTGCCAGCTCAGCTGTCAATCAAAAACATACACTGAAATGTCTCTTAAGACTGCTCTTCTTATTTCCAGCAATAAAATATGTGTGTGACATGATTTTATTGCAGAAAGGGATGGCTAATTAAGATGTCAGTTGCTCTTCAAAACAAGAGTTAAAATGTATCAGTATGTATGGCATAAGGGCAAAATGAAGAAAATGTACGCTAAACACAAGTACCATAAACAAAAGAACAGGAGGTTGCACTCAGATTCAATGAAAGCCTAGCAAAATTTAAGTACAGACTTTTAAGCAGACAAGCTGGCTTCATTGAGATTGAATGGTATTTTATTTTGAAGGACACATAAACCAGAACAAAAGTACATGGGCTTAAACTCTAAATGACAACTTTTTTTTTTATTCTTAATTCTATTATTCTTTAACAGTCTGAAGGTGTGCACCATAAGCATATAATTACTGAATTTTCTTGAAATTCGCAACAGATAGCAGTGCATTTTGAGGTGGTAGAGGCAAAACAATTCCTCACTTTTTTAAATTCAGCAAGAAGGAGAGAGCATTGTTACCAAAAATCTAGCTGAAATACTTTCTTAGTAAGCGGTTCAAAAAGCATTCACGTCAGCTTGCTTCATGATACATTTCTAAATGAAAATCAACAAAAACGCTTGATGAATTCAAAACCATTGCTCATATGTCCGTGTATTCTCCCATTCCTCTGGCTGTAAATGCATACTAATGAATTCTCGCTGTACAGCCACTGTGTCCTTCAGTTGTCCCTCTGTCTTCAAGAGGTTACCAGTTTCTCTAAGCCTGGACTTTGCCACTCATATCAAAAAAGAATGTGGGGGCGACATCTTGCTTAGTTGACAGAGCGTGCGCCCCATGGAGGCTGCTTTTTCAAGCTATGCTAATGTTGCTGGGTAAGTGCAGTTGCAGAACCTGACTGTAAAACACTTTCAGCTGCCAAGGTTTCTTCAGTACTTTTTCAAATGTTGAATGAGGCTTTAGGCTTTGGTGCATTATTTGACTCTTTTAACGCACCAAAAGGACCACCTACTGCCATATGAAGAATGTAAAAACGAACCACAGCAAAAAGTAACACTGTTCTGCAAATAAGGCAAGAGGGGAATGCTGCCAGGGAATTATTATTGCCTAAATTCATAAGATATTTACATTTTTTTTGTGGCTTTTCCACCTTTAATCACTAGGACAGCTAGGTGAAAGAGAGGGGGGAACACATCGTCTCAGGCCGGTCTCGAACTCCGTGTCGAGGAATAAGCCTTGAAGTATATGTGGGCCGGCTCGACCCACTGATCCAACCCAGCCACAGACATTTATATTAATTTCTCCACTCGATGCACTCTCAGTGATTCCTGATATGTGTAACGTGACAGCTGCATATTTCACAATTTTGACACTTCAAACTTGATGCAGTAGATCTAAATGTTGAACTCAAGAATCAGGTCTGACACAGTCTCAGTATGAAGGGGACATGGATATCACTTCAGTTTTTGGACAAATCAAAGTGAAATGAAATGTATTGATTGAAGATTATCTGTGATAAATACCAATAGACCCATCAATTTTTGAATTAGTGTTATATTGGCTACACTACACCAGCTGTGTAAGATGGGTTTCAGCTAATTATGTCCAAGCATGAAAACTTCATCCAAAGTTGAATCATTCTGATTTGAAGGATAAATACCACATTTCACATGCAAGTAAACATTACACTAACCATAATATAGTGAATTAATGTGAACATCATACTGATATATTTATAGGAGACTTATTTTAAAGCCAGCATAGGCAAATGTCCATGGAACACTACAAACACAATATTACAGTTGTGGTCAAAAGTGTACATACACTTGTAGAAAATCACAATGTTATGGCTGTCTTGAGTCTTCAATAAGTT
>NC_048408.1:2093051-2105132 GCF_013103735.1 Etheostoma cragini
TTTGAAATGGCTCCAAGTGACTTCCCTGACTTGTTCAAGTCAATAATTCGCTTTTTCAGATCCACACTGAGTTCCTTTTACTTTCCCATTTTAGCTTTTGTAGCTGAGTCTAATCACTGGGTCAAATGAGCCCTATTTAAATGGGCTCATGAGAAGTCAACAGCTGTAGTCAATCAGAATCACTTAGAAGAAGTGAAGAGGCCATGACATGAAGCTAATTTGATTGACACAACTCGTTACATCACCAAAATTGACATATTTTGTTGCTGTATGTATATTTTTGACCCAGCAGATTTGGTGACATTTTCAGCAGACCCATAATAAATTTATGAAAGAACCAAACTTTATGACTGTTTTTTGTGACAAACATGTATGTGTTCCGATCACTCTATCACAGAAAAATAAGAGTTGTAGAACTTATTGAAGACTCAAGACAGCCATAACATTGTGATTTTCTACAAGTGTATGTACACTTTTGACCACAACTGTATATACAATATTCAGCAGTTCAGTGAGAGCAACAACAACCTTACAAATGAAATAAAATATTTTTTGCATAACTGATGCAGGTTGCTGTGGCAATCCCCCCCCCCCCAAACACACACACAGACACACAGATAGACGGGTCAGAATTTGGCGTAAACAACATTAAAGCATGGAATTATTCTGTCTTGGTAGTGGTGTAATGGGGGGATATTTTTTGGCATGGTTTGGGCCCCTTAGTCCCAATTGGGCCTGCCTGAGTAACATTCCTGAACATGTCCATCCCTTTATGACCACAGTGAACCCATCTTCTAATGGCTACTTCCAGCAGGATAACGCCGTCAGAGGGCTCATATAATGTCAATCTACTTTCTTGTACATGACAATGAGTTCACTGATCCCAATAGAGCAATAGATAGAGATTTGGGTTGTGGGTGAATAGGAGATTTTCATCATGGATATGTAGCAAAGCATAACAAACTAAATTGACAAAAATGACATCTCTGTGAAAAATGTATCTGAAGTGCACTTTGACTTTTTAGTTTGGGCCATGTCCCATCCACTAAGATTTTTTTTCAAAGCATCGCTGTAACACCCTCTTCTCTGGCATTTATCGAAAGTTATTCCAGGAAACAATAAAAACCATTAACTAAAGTGGAATTAGGTGAAACAGGGTGATATAAAGTGACTACACCAAAAAGGTAAATTACCACATTTTGTCACATAAGAACTTCTGGAATGTATTTGATAACACAGAGTGATGATATATAACAGTTAAAGAGTATCCAAGGGTGGACTTTTTGTTAACATTATTTTGGCCTTGAGTTCCTGACTCTGCTCCATGACAACAGATGGAGAAGGAGTGACATTTAATTTCACAATTTTTGTCCAATATGGTGGTGTTTTAAATGAACCACCTACACTATTAAAGCACTATGTGGTGTTTGATAGCAGATTTATTGTGCATTTTGTGATAAAGGTCCTGGTTCATGTGTGAGGAACATGTCAGGTTTGCAGTTCTGCAGAGCTGCCAATGTATCTTGATGATAATTGGCCTGATCCTTGCTGAGGTGGAATCAGCCATTGTTAAAACTGACCTTAAGGCATCCTATTTCTTTTTTTCCTTTTTTACTGAAAAAAACATTTTATTCTGCAATCACATTCCTGAACATCAGAATATCAAAGTGCCGTTGTGGTTATGTCTGATCTGGGACTAAGGCTAATTTTCTTCATTCATGACATTTCATTAGGGGTCCAACCCCAAAGCGAAGCTACGTGGTTCACACAGCAGGGTTGTGGAACCCTATTGTTTTTGTAAGGATTGATCATCGTCGGAAAACAGACCAAGACACCCAAGTCAGAACAGAATTGTTGGGTTCCTGTAAATAGACTTACTTACTCTGACTTACATAGCTGTAAATGGTCAAGCAACATCATATCTTGAAGAGCTCACACTACCTTATTCAGAAGTACTTGTGGTTCCTAGAGTCTATAAAAGTAGAATGGGAACCTTCAGCTATCAGGCTCCTAGGTTGACCTCAGGTTGGTCTTGGACCAGCTCTTCAATATGATGTAACAGTTTTAAACTGACGGGGGACTTCCTTTGACACACTGAGATCCTCTCTCTTTCCATCTGTGTGCATCCTTGTCCCAGAAATGCTTGTTACTAACTTAGCTCTGGGGAGATTATTCCCAGGAGCCCTTATATTTTTTCGGCCAGCAGTTTTCCTTGGATTAGGGTGGCACTTAAATCATGGTTGCAGCTGTTCAACACCCCGCTATGCTCTGCAGTGTCCTGCCACGCCCTGCTACATCCTGTTATGCCCTGCAGTGCACAGCTATGCCTTGCTACACCCTGTAATGCCCTGCAGTGACCTGCAACACCATGAACTACCAAAACTCATTCTAGTCATAGTTCCATTATCTTTTAGTCTGACTATTATTGCCACTGTTCATCACACCCCCAGCCGGCACCGTCAGACACCGCCTACCAAGAGCCTGGGTCTGTCCGAGGTTTCTTCCTAAAAGGAAGTTTCCCCCCCCACCCATGGTTTCTCCCTAAAAGGGAGATCTCCTCACCACTGTCGCAATATGTTTGCTCTTGGGGGAATTACTAGAATTGTTGGGTCTTTGTAAATTATAGTGTGTTCTGGAACTACTTTATCTGTAATGTAGCCCGAGACAACTTTTGATATGATTTGATATTATAAATAAAATTGAATTGAATTGAATATTATCAGTGTTTCACTGTGCAGTCTCCATGTTTGAGGAGGAGGCCTCTGACAAGGGCCGAGGATATTAAAGTATCTTAAATGAGGTTGTGGAGGTAGCCAGTGTTGCAGGTATGAAAACAAAGAGTCTTTTTCTTTCTGCCATCTTGGTTCTCCACATTCAGAGGACACCAACCTATCTGTAATGACTTGCAGAGGCAGTGTGGGAGTGTGAGGTAGGAATACTTGAAAGGAGAAAGGTAAATACTCTCTCTAGTGGGGTGTCATTCTGTGTAGTGACCAGGGATCTGATGACTCAATATGTAATAGGATATTTAACAGACTCTTCTTCTAGTAAATTAAAAGGTAACATAAAATCAACAAGAGAGACTGGCACCACTTTACATTTTATACTTGTGCTAGGCTATCAATACAACCCCAAAGCATAAATAGAACAGTCTCAGCTCACCACTGTGCAAACAAATTATTATACCTATTAAACTCCAGACTAACTGCCAGATTGGGAACAGTCAACTCAGAGCCTGTCTAAAGCCACTTATTTCATATAGATTAATGAAGAATTCCTGTATTATCTGGAGATTATGGAAATTTAATTTCTCAAGCAGAGCTGACTAATGAATTGATAGTGATTGTTTTCAGTACTCATAAATGTTTTATCCTGTTATCATGTGTACATAAGACAAGAACTATTCTATTGATGGTAATTCAAGGCAATTTAGTCATTAGCACTACTTCTCCTTCAGAATACTATGCTAATGTCATTATTTGTGTGTGCTTGTTTTTGCGGTGATTGAGGAGTGCAAAAACCGCGGCTGTCATTTGCGGCTGTGTGCCTCACTGATTTGAAATGTGAAATATTGTACAAATGACCATAGTCATTTGCTCATTGAGGGTGATAAAACTTTCTCTGCTAAATATACCAAGGGAAAGAGGATGAGATCAAATATATGCAGAGAAAATAGTCTTGGAAGCCAAGTGTTAGAGTGGGAAAAACAGGATCACAATGCATGCTTTGTACACATGCACACATTGAGTAATAATTTAAAAGGGATTCATACGTAAATTAAGTCATACAACGTAATTGACAAAATATGAGTCAAGTCAAATACGAGACTAAGAACCACGTCAGGGAACTAGTCTCCAAATATCCACTAATCCTGGTCTGCATGCATAAAATGTGTTCTCATTGGCAACAAAAATGTCACTGAGTCCTTAGAGGTTTTGGCTTTTGGTAACAGTGATTAAGAAAAACATTTCATCAACCACATTTGCAATATAGAAGTGACATTTCTGTCTGACAAAGTAATTACCAATTACCAAAATGTCACCAAGCTTTCAGAACAACTTAGAGGACACACAAATACTACCAACAACTGGTGAAACCAATGGTTGTGTTCCCATAGAATTTGATCAGATGTAAGTCAATTCTGCTTATCAAACACAAATCCTTTTGAATCGACTTTTTGCTTTTACACCTTAAATTTTAACATGAATATTGTTACTTTCTACCACTTCAATTTTACAAATTGGCTCGTTACTTTGAAATAATTTCACTGGAGTTACCGTTATTATTTTCGCGTCATCAGCAGCAAATTCAATCTAATTGGTTGGGAATATACGTTGCACTTGACGCACCACTACAATAAGACTCAACAGATTCAGGGGCATTCATTTGCGGCAAATCATTGCAGCTTTAAGGCGCTAACGATAGCACTTAGTAATATGGACGGCGACGTGATTGAAAATAGAGATCCCAGAGATTCAGCAGATAAGCAGCAAGACATTCCCGATCATCCTCGGCCTTATCTGAGAGTAATGTTTGAGATAGAAGGCATCAAGAATGATTCCTGGCCAATGTGCTGCATAACTTTAAAATATGGGGAACTTCTTCATTAATGGCTGTTAAGTAATTCATATTTTATCCTTTATTTTCTTTCCAGAAGCCATATTTGAGCTTACACACAGACATGTAGATCCTTTAAATGTTAAGGGGAAGATGATACAATATCAGCTGGATCTGTGATTTCTCACAGAATCAAAACTGGATTCATATATTGCTACTCAATCAAAATCTTATCAACCTGGAGTCCCGGTGTCTGTCACAATAATCATTTTGTTTTGAAATCACTGGGGTCGCTTGCTTTGTAGTAAGAACGTGCAAAAACGGATGGTAGGACAGCATACCTTTTAGTAACAGTTTCCCCTCATTGGCCAGTCCAAGCTAATAAAACCCTGGATTTACTTTTCTCCCTTAATACTTCTCCTAAGTATTTACTTATTAACTCATACATTAGGACTGTAACGATACAGCAAACCCATGATTCGGTTCAGATCACAATTTGTGACCCACAATTCAATGCAAACCTCGATTCTTTTACTTTAGGGAGAATAAGGGAAGGGAGATTGAGAAAAAGATTTTCTTTTTAAATAACATTTGAAAAAACTGGATAAAGAACAATATTAACTTTGCCAATTATTAACAACACACCCAAGTAAAATAAATTAATACCCAAACCTATAACACTTCTTCTTTCTTTGTATCAAAATACTGTTGAAATACAAACAGAACTAAACTCCATTTTAGAAATGATTTGAGCATGTTGAAAGTTCTTCAATCAAGTTCTTACTTTTGCAAAGTAAATTAAATGGCTACTGTTTCACAGCACTGGGCAGGCTCCGAAATTAACACTCGCCAAAATAAACAGGGGTGCACACATCAGACACTAGCCACTACCTTCTGTTCACTAATAGTATTAGCCTAATCAGGCTAATTAATTAGCCAGTAAGTGCGATTTTTTTGCAGCAAGCCTCCCAAAAGAAAGCACAGGAAACAGAGTCTCAGTTCACCTGTATTGTGCACTGTTGGACACATTCAGCAACTTTCCTGAAACCACATGCGGGTGTAGAGTGTAGAGGGGCCGCGTGTATGTCCGAGCAGGTTGTCAGCTGTGTGTCTGCCTAGTATAGTAACTGGTTTCATTTGTCACGTAGCTATCCACAAGCAGAAAAAAGGAGCTTAAATCGCAACTTGTGTTGTGATCTGGACAGGAAGGATAACTCCTTCTCACAGCGCGACACAGGTTTGTGTATCTGAGTGTCATGGTTTTGGTTTCACATTTCATATTGTTACAGCACTATTTTACATCCATGAGTTTCAAACGCAGACCGTCTACTTCCTGTTTGCAGTGGCATGCACATGCTCAGTGAATGCTAGGGCTGTTGGAACAATTAAAAAAAATCAATACTATTCAAATCCTAAAGTTCCTATTACACAGTGATTAAGTATTTGAACACCCTGCTATTTTGCTAAGTTCTCCCACTTAGAAATCATGGAGGGGTCTGAAACTGTCATCGTAGGTGCATGTCCACTGTGAATGACATAATCAAAAAAAGAAATCCAGAAATGACAATGTAAGATTTTTTAACTTTATTTGTATGATACAGCTTCAAATCCTTTGCCAAATACTTGCTAAAAGTCTGCTTTCTACATTGCTCTTTGCAAAAAGAACAGTTAGGGGTAAAAGATTCTGTAAGAGAATTGTTAGCTTGAGAGCGTAGAAAATTCAGGTTTATGGACCCAAATCCTGAATTAAGGACTCTGGGCCATATTTTCTTAACAAATTAACTTCGGAACCCAACCCACAGCCTTTAGTCTGTTATTAAATCATTTACAGAATGGATGTTAATTAGCTCCAGCTGAAATAATCTGCTGCTGGAGCATAGAGCCTGGGAGCATTGCAAATCCGGATATTCTGCCAACCTGGAACCCAACCCTCAACCAGACACAAACACATTAAAAAAACAAAAACAGAAACATAAGCAGACAATGTTTGGAATAAGAGTTGGAGTGGTTCCAGATGCCTCTCCATGTTGATGTTGGAGTTTAATCCATTTAACAGCTGTTTGTTGAATAGACTGGTAATGCTTGGCCTTAAATTCCCCCGGCTGAGTGGACTTGGACTCATTCTTGATTTAACCTTTTCCATTGTGGCTCTTGTGTTCATTGACCAGAGTAAAGCCCTTCGCTGATGCCTTCACTTGTGGTAATGGGATTTCAGCACTATGAAGACAATAGCTTGTGACATTACACTGAAACTCTTTTAAGGCTAATGCCTCAAAACACTCTTTCTACTCTCCTCCTCCGTTCTCTGTCTCTCCATCTTTGATTCTCTATTTCTGTCTCTCTCTGTCAGAATAATGAACCAGCTGTTTCTCTTCTCCTACCCATCCCTAAACATTCCCTCCTTGTTCTCCTAGCACGGCATAGGCAGAGACATACAGTAGTCCTTGCTTCACCATCAAATCTTATACAGTGACAATAGCCCACACACCTATTAAAAATTCAAACACCGGTGTAAACAAGCCTCACTGCTGCACTTGACATTGTTTTCAAGATTCATATTTTGCTGTATTTTGCTGTTTGAACATGTCTGACCTAAAAATGAGCAGCCAGGACTTGTTGGATTCTAGTCTCTTCAAAGAGGAAATGTCTTGGGAACCAATTTGCCAGCTCTACGGGACAGCATTGTTAAAACCTTTTTTTTGTAATAAAACAAAATATTTTTAGACTGATTTTTATAGCTTGTCCTATCGTGTATTTTTGGGGTGTTAGAAATATAGTACACACTCAACTGAACTATCCCAAAACATGAACTCTAGTTTGAGTCTGAAGTGACTGAAGTGCTCTCATCAGTGGCAAGATTGGTCTTGATCCCAACTTTTTTTTCAACCCAGGATTTTATTTCAAGACTAGGGATATCACTAAGTGGCCATTTGTCTGATTTATGCGTTATTGACATTAAATGCTGTAAATCTACAACATAACATAATGATGCAAATTGCCCTGCTTGAAATGCAACTAATAACTTGACTCATTTCTCATTAAATATGTGGGAAATACTTTATTTGAAGGAGTGTTACTAAGACTGACATGACATGACCTGTCATGAACATGGAGTCATTGGACTATTTCTGTTGGAAATCAATGCACTTTTAATGCAAAGTTAGCATTGTCCAAGATGTCTTTGTCATGACAAATTGACATTTACAAAGATAACAATATATATGTGATGACAACTTGACATTAAACTAAACAATACAAATAAATAAATACTAAATAAGTCATTACAAGCCAATTTTCAAACTTTAATAAACTATTTAGCTGTGTGTTAACATTAACTTGTCAGTAAGAGGTTGTTTTTTACATTGGCTGTTCTTGCAACAGTGAATGCAGTACCGAGGTGATTTATTGTGTTTTGGACTTCAAATAACTGTACTTAGCTGCCCTTAGCTCAGTTAGCTGTACGATTACAACTGTCCAATTAGCTAGCTGTCTCAGACCTGGGCTGCATAGAGCTAAACCCTGAAAGAAAACATCTTAGTAACGTTATTGCATTCCCTGTTGTAAACTGTACTCCTCCAAATGTCTCGGCGGCTGTTTTTAGTACCTGTCTGGCGACACTGACTCAGCTAAAGAACAAGCATGGTGGAATGAATAGAATCCGATTGAATCGCTCAGAACTGAAGCTGCTTGGTGGAAACCCAGCTTGACGCACTTTGGCTACTGTGAAAGCTAATCAATATCTGTGACGCGACAAGTCCCTCGCTATTTGTTGCCTTCATTGCTTTGATTGGTTAGGATTGCTTGGCGTAACAATATCAGGGTTGGCCAATCAGAGGCAATTTAGGGCAGGACGTATGTTCACCATCAAATCCTCTGCATTAGACGTTAATGGAACTTTTGGTGTTGCAACCACGGCTAGATGGATGGGACCAAACACATGGGAGACCAGTTTTACGACTGGGAATACACTACATAACAACATAAAATGTCATATTTATTGATATTAAACACACAGCAATACTACAAAAACATGTGTCTAAAACAGTTCTTCTAAATGCAAAAAAAAAACATAATGAACATTATAACTCATATAAAGCACATGCTATTTGCCATCATCCATCCATCCATCTTCCTCCGCTTATCCGGTATTGGGTCACGGGGGCAGCAGCTCCAGTAGGGGACCCCAAACTTCCCTTTCCCGAGCCACATCAAACAGTGCCGACTGGGGGATCCCGAGGCGTTCCCAGGCCAGGTTGGAGATATAATCTCTCCACCTAGTCCTGGGTCTTCCCCGCTGCCTCCTCCTAGCTGGGCGTGCCTGGAACACCTCCCTAGGGAGGTACCCAGGAGGCATCCTTACCAGATGCCTGAACCACCTCAACTGGCTCCTTTCGACGCGAAGGAGCAGCGGCTCTACTCCGAGCTCCTCTCAGATGACTGAGCTCCTCACCCTATCTCTAAGGGAGACGCCAGCCACCCTCCTGAGGAAACCCATTTTGGCAGCTTGTACCCTTGATCTCATTTTTTCGGTCATGACCCAAACTTCATGACCATAGGTGAGGGTAGGAACGAAAATTGCCCGGTAGATCGAATACATACTATTTACATTTCTTCAAAAAAAGGCCAAATATGTGCCAAATCTCAATCCAGTGACGTCAGTCTCCTCTGTAAAACAGTACATATCTATCTTGTCCGCTATGTATCTTTAATCACACACTAGACTAGTTTGAATGGGGGGACTACTCTCTTTCCCATTGAAAGCATTGGTCACGTTGTTGCCCATATATGGGGTTGCTGCTTGCCTTCACTTCCGACACACAGCGAGGAGACACGGAGCACGGAGCTAGCGGCAGAAATGAGCGAAAACGTGATGAATTAAGGACATCAAGTAGATAAATCTTGGATGTAACAGTTTGGATGTAATGCTCACCAACCCTGAAACAGAACACAAGTTCCAGGCTGGATAGAAAATCCACTGTAGAGGCTAGAAAGACCCTAAAGAGACCTCCATAACTGCTAACCCTTTAGCTTTTAGCCGCAAAAAGCGGTAAGTTTCTATCTTTTTATGGTTATAAAATGATTAAACTATGAATCAGAGGTGCTGTTTTTGCTCGTGGACGAGCCTCTCAGGTTCACAGGGTTTTAAACTGGTCTTATCACTTTTAAGACATCTTAATGGCAAGTCCAAATGGTTCCACTTTACTTGAGGTTATGGGTATTATTAATGACACTGTCACATAAGCATTTGATGATGATGGAGTAGAACTTCATGACAGATTCAAATTGTTTCACTTTACTTCAAATATTCATGACACAATATTTGATGTTCTGTAATAATGTACAACAGCCAATGTAAAAAACAACCTCTTAATTACATTTTTATTTAATGTTAACCCATTAGGCTAAATTGTTTCTTGGCTTTTTTCCTTTTCCTTTATTGTATTCCATTATAGGATTACAAAGTGAAAAGCCCAAAGTCCACCCCAAAGGCATTTAACATCTCCAACAGAAAACACTGTTCATCAACTGCTAGTGTCAACAAGTTTATCTGGATTAACCCTTTGAAATAGGCTAGACACTTGAGAAACATCTACATAAATACTCACTCACTTACACAACAAAAATTATTCCACTTACTAAACTGCTGCACTATTTACACAAATAACTACTTATGCTATTGACTAAACTACTACTCAATTACCCCTTTGTTCATATCCAATTAACTAATTACATTTCAGGAGCAGCCAGCTACTTGAACATTCTTTGGACTGCCAGCACCATCCCAGTGCAAGGGACCTTGAGCCATAAACACTACCAAATTGGACACTAAGGTTCAAGGACAGTTGGTACAAAAGGTTCCCTAGCTACACTATAGCCATCAAATTAAGGGGATTTTGTGTATCCATTGCATGAATACCTTTGCGCAATAAAACCTACACCTTGGCCAAAAGTGCTGAACCAACCTTCATATCGGCAGGCTTCAGAAACTGGAGAAAGGGTAGGGATGAGATCAGCAAGACATGTGCATTATAGCTGTCAACACACGTACGCATCTACACAATTCTTTAAGAATGCAATGATGTTGCCCATCAGCAAGTGCTCAAGAGGCAGCCAGGTCTGTTAAATTACAAATTGAGGGTGGTGTGAGGTTCAATTCTTTTTCAATTCAATTTTATTTATAGTATCAATTCTTAACATAAGTTATCTCGAGACACTTTAACAAGAGTTAGTTCGAGACACTTTACAGATAGAGGAGGTCTAGTAGTTTCCTCCAGAGCAAGCAACAGTGCGACACTGGTGAGGAAAAACTTTCTTTTAGGCAGAAACCTCGGACAGACCCAGGCTCTTGGTAGGCGGTGTCTGACGGGCCGGTTGGGGTTAGTATGAAGAGTGGAAATAACAAAAATAGAAAAATAGTAGTTTGTAGCAATTCTTTGTAATAGTTCATGGCATAGCAGGGCACTGTGGGCATGACAAGGCACAGCAGGACATAGCTGGGCACCGCAGAGTGTAGCCAGATGAACATGGCATCGCAGAACGTTTAGCAGGACCATGGCGATAGCTGCTACCATGATTTTGGAGCCTCTCTGATCCGAGGGAGCATGCTGGGGAAAAAATGAACATAAGGACTCCGGTGAGTGCCTCCCCAGAGCTAGGTTAGTAACAAGCATTTCTGGGACATGGATGCACAAAAATGGAAAGATAGAAAGATAGAGGAGCTCAGTGTGTCAAAGGAAGTCCCCAGCTGTCTAAAACTATTACAGCATAACTAAGAGAGACAGGGTAAAGAGAGGGGCCTGGTAAGGCTAGAACTCTCCCCAACCGGATGCCAAGTCTCTTTATCAAGTAATTTTATTATATTCTTGATTATATGAAAGATAGATCTGACGACTATGATGAGAAGCAGATGGGCCGGGTTAGGCAGACGCTGCGACTCCTCACTCCCTAACAATATTCAACTCTATGTCCTAACTGAGCCAGATGAAACGAGTATCCGGTACGGATAAAGCACTTTTGCAGAGTACAAGTATTATACGAGTAATGCTCCAATCACCAATGATCTCCTCACAGCTGCTGATTCCGGACTCATCTCCATCCTCATCCCCCTCGATCTCAGTGCGGCCTTTGATACCATTTCTCACTCCATTCTCCTCAATAGACTTTCTTCCCTCGGCATCTCTCACATGCCTCTTGACTGGTTCCGCTCATATCTCTCCGACCGCACTCAGTTTATTCAACTCAAATCTTTCACATCCCACCCTTCCCCTGTTACTACTGGCGTCCCTCAAGGTTCAGTTCTTGGCCCCCTCCTTTTCATCACCTACCTACTTCCCCTTGGCAATATCTTCCGCAAATTCAACATTCATTTTCACTGTTATGCTGACGACACCCAGCTCTACTTATCCAGCAAACCCACCTCCTCGCTCCCCCCCTTGTCCCTTACTAGAAATAAAAGACTGGTTCACCTCAAACTTCCTTAAACTAAACAGTGATAAAACCGAACTCCTCCTCGTAGCCACCAAG
>NC_048408.1:2105232-2122789 GCF_013103735.1 Etheostoma cragini
CCTCAGATCTTCCTCCTCCATCCACCTCACTGTCCCCCATGCTCGACTTGTCACCATGGGGAACAGAGCCTTCAGCCGTTCCTTCTGGAACTCACTCCCACCTGACCTCCGCAACATCAACTCTCTCCCCCTGTTCAAAACTAGACTAAAAACCCATCTCTTCCAGCTCGCTTTTCTGTAAATACACTGTTCCTGTTTTGTTTTGTTTTTGTTTGTTTGTTTGTTTTGTTTGTTTTGTTTTTTGTTTTATTTATTTTGTTATTACTACTTACACTTTTATGTTCCCTGTATCTGTCTTTTATTGTCTGTAAAGCGGCCTTGAGTGTTAGAAAAGCGCTGTTAAATAAAATGTATTATTATTATTAACATTAATGCGAGACAATATCTTTACTCGGATTCAACGAGAGTCTCCATTGTCTGTTCTCCGATCTGTGATAGGCTAGTCACAGTGCTAGTCACAGCACCCCTCCTCTACACTATTCTGCGATAGGCTAGTCCCAGCGCCCCTCCCTACACAGACAGATTCCTTCTGTTGTTTTTGTCCGACCGGCTGTGCTCGCTGACTCACACAAACTCAGAACACGGAGAAGTGAACAGCTCCCCCCATCAGGTCCGCGGGGCTTTTCCGTTAACATTTAGGGTTTCTTACAGCTTCAGGTTTGTTTTATATTTGGTTTGAACTAGTACTAATTAACCAGGAAACTTCTGGTAACGTGGTGTTAGCCTCGTTTAGCCTGATAGCTAAACGCTCTGGCTCCCGTTCTACTTTTAGAGACTCTAGGAACCACAAGTAACCCTGCATTCTGGGAGCGTAGTGCTCTTGTAAGGTTGTAAGGTACTATGAGCTCTTTAAGATAAGATGGTACCTGACCGTGAACAGCTTTGTAGGTGAGAAGAAGAATTTTAAATTCTATTTTGGATATTACAGGATGCCAATGCAGAGAAGCTAAAACAGGAGAGATGTGATCTCTTTTCGTGGTTCCTGTCAGAACACGTGCTGCCGCATTCTGGATCAGCTGAAGAGTCTTTATGGACTTTTTCAAGCAGCCTGATATTAAAGAATTGCAGTAATCCAGCCTAGAAGTAACAAATGCATGGACTAGTTTTTCTGCAGGACATTCCTGGTTTTTGCAATATTACATACGTGAAAAAAAGCGATCCTTGAAATTTGCTCCTCACAGTGGTGCTGGAGTCCAGGGTGATGACATCCAGAGTAATTACCTCTTTAGATAATGCGTCACGAAGGTGTTTGGGTCCCAGAGCAATAACTTCAAAAATTACAGGTCATCCAGGTTTCAATAACCTTAAGGCACATTGGAAGTTTAGCTAACTGATTAGTTTCATCCGGCTTGATTGATAGATATAATTGAGTATCATCTGCATAACAATGAAAGTTTATGGAGTGCTTCCTGATAATATTGCCTAAAGGAAGCATATATAAAGTGAACAGGATTGGACCGAGCACAGATCCTTGTGGGACTCCATGACTAACTTTGGCGTGCACAGAGGATTCATCGTTAACATGAACAAACTGAGATCGATCTGATAAATAAGACTTAAACCAGCTTAGGTATCTCTCCAAACAGGGCTTGGCCATTCAAACGAGGATGGAACTTCCAGAATTATCCCAGGGAAAAGGCAGAGGATACCTGCAACCTGACAAGCTGGCTGCAGAAGCATCACCTCTACACCAGTCTTGCAATAAACAATGAAATGTTGAGCATTATAAACACCATAATTATGGGAGTTGCTGTTGAAATTTTTGCCTTACTGCAGAACTCAGTCATAATGAATGGAACCCATGACATCAGTGGAACGGAGAAGATCTCCATCTGCCTCCGCTATGTTGACAAAGACCCGGAGCCAACGGAGCGTGCATCTTTGGAAAATTGCCTCCGATATGCTGCTGCGCCTCAACCTCCCACTCTCGGGTCTTTGTGGCCAAACATATGACGGAGCGGAAAACACGTTGGGGCGAATAGCCAGGATGCAAGCTTTGGTCTGCGGAGCACAGCCGCTTGCCATTTTCGTCCACTGTGGGCTGCCTTGTGTGAACCTGGTCGCTCAGGCAGTCTCCTCCTCAGGCCAGTCTGGGAAGTTCAAGACCATCTTCAAACAGATGGCCATATCTGAAAATGGCTCTCTCACCACCATTAAGCTGTTGTGTGCCACAAGATGGAATGTGCGCACACCAGCAATTAAGTTGGTCCTCATAGAGCATGAGGTTGTCCTGGCTGCACTGTAAGAGATGGCTTCAGATAAATGAAGTGTCTCAGCTCCTCGAGCAAGAGGACTTCTTGGCCATTTCCACAAAGGCACCACCGTCCTTGGCCTTGTAATAGGAAAGCATATCCTGCTGAAGCAGGAAGGTCTCAATTAAAGCTTGCAAGGGAGAGCAGTATCAATTTGCGGGATTTTGCAGGCTGTGGATTTCACAAAAAAAGCCTTTGTGGCAAAGAGAACAAGCGATTAATTCATGGGTCTTTACTCGAGAGCGGTAGAACTCGCTTCCTCTTTTGATCTCAAGCCAATAAAGCTCCCACACATAAGGAAAGCTTTCAACCGAAAAGGTAGGTCAGCAAACAGCCACGTCCCGTCTTCTACAGTACAGTTTTTCTGTGTCACCGACACAGCTGTCACTCAGCTGGATGACAGATTTAACCAGGTCAAGTGAGGCAGTGGAGCTGTACCTGGATTTGCCAGGTACCAGTCTGCTACGTCCACAAGGAGAAACTGCAAAATATCGACAGAAAAGAAATAACTGTGGCCTTCATTGGAGTATCCAAGAGGCTGGTTTTTTTTTTGTGGATTTGTTGTGTTCTACTGGAGATAAAAGCATGGACAAGTTTTTTTCCAAATCCTGCTGAGACATAAGTCCTTTAATCCTTGATATCTATGTGATGATAGGCTAACTTTTATTGTCTTACTGTGTCTGTTGAAAAGATTTTTGGCTTTGGCTGAACAATGAATCCAATTTTAATCACAATCACAATTTTCGTCACAACCAAATTCCCATGATCAAGCAATATTTAGAATGCGTCATTCAGTTCATAGAACGCTGCATATCAAAGTATTTTTTCAAAAGCTTTGTAAACCACTGTCTGATCCTGTGTCTCTATGAGCCAATCAGCACAGCTTAGTGTAGATGTAGAAAGTCACAGAGGACAAAATAACATGAGAAAAATTCCACAACAGATAGCAATGGGTCAGGAGGTTTCCCAGTTTTCCAGTAAATGTAAAATGTTGTCTCTTCTTTGTTGTTTTTTAGACAAAAGATGTTTAACCATGTTTACTCCAGTTACTACTGTAGCAAATGGATGGCTAACATTATCTTCTTAGTAACTTGGTATTGCTGTTAACTAGCGTGACATGCAGCAATGTTTATGTAGCCTCTAACGTCTGTTTTGGAGCATCAAAGCGCAACGCAGACATTAAAGTGGCACCGTAATCTGCGTTGCTATTTCATTCATACATACATACGCCGTTAACATAAACAACAAATTGCATGTGGAAAGCGGTTGCTGTAACATGTCTATCCTACAGAAAAGGAAAGAGGATGATGGCCACTCAGTTCCCAACTCCAAACATTAGTTTTGGTCCTTTGTGTTGAGGTCTCTCCTCACTTGGTTTAGCCCAGATGTGTCTGTTTGCTGGCGTGCCTCAGAAAGCGCTGATCATGACAGAGCCTTGGTCACTCCATGACGTTCTTTTTTCCAGCTATGCTTTGCCCCATTATCTCACATCTCATCAAAACTTGGAGATTAGCTGAAACACACTGCCAAATAGCTTGAAACTGGTACACCTTTTCCCCATTATTTAATAATACAGCACTCCGGATTGGAGGGAGGCCGATAACTGCCCCACAATGGGAGCAAAGTGGACTTCATTGTCTAATAGATATCTTTAGCAAAGTTGGCTAGTTACCTTCCTCTGACTTACAGAACACATTCAATCTACCACATTGTTTCCTCTTTCTTCTTTTACCATTAAGCAACTTAAGGCCTATGGTGTCCCTTGGCAGAGGGCTCATCCATCCCATCCGATATTTACTGTGCCGCCTAAAAACTGGTATGGTATCTAGGCTTTATGAGTTATTAGTGATATCTGGCCTTTCTGCCCTTCCTATTTAGAGGATCTGGGCATGCGATTGCCCAGACCTGACTACCGATCTCGACTGGCAAAATGAATGGTGTAACATTCAAGAAGTATTACGCAATCCTGTCCATCAGCTACACACTACAATTTCACAAGTCAAATCTCGCCCCCGTGAAGATGCACCATATGAAAATAATTAACAGCCCTTTATGCACTTTCTACCCAATAAAAGCATGAGGCAAATATCTTCACATGGTCTGGGAGTGCTCTCCTGTTGGTCAGTTTTGGAACAATATTGCATCCAAAAAGTCTTGTTCAATGTTTATGTAGTCTATATGGAACTCTCTACAACACGCATCCAGTTAGCGCAACATCGGCGATGCCTTGAGGCATGAGGTGACCTCAACCTGCGCATGTGATTGATCCTTTGTCTTGTTTCTGTCTGTGTGTGTGTCTGCTTGCGTATGAGTTTGTGTGTCTGTTTCTGCATGTGTTGTTTTGTCTTCCTCCCTCCCAGTTTTCTTCCCCTCCAGGAAGATGACTACAGTCTTGTGGACCTTAAACTTCTGAATATGTGCAACAGGAACGTCAATCAGCTTGGAGATGGTCTTATGACCTTTACCTTTAACATGCTTGTCTATCATTTTCTCTCTAAATCATCAAGAGTACTCTCTCTTTTGCTTTCTGTAGTGCTTGTTCAGTGTGGTACACACCATGATACCAAACAGCACAGAGAATACTTTTCACCTGTAAATTAGGCAGGCTGACTGATTACAAGTTTGAAGACACCTGTGTTACTAATGGCAGGACACATGTTAGTTTAACATGTTCCTATGGTCAACCTATTTCCAAAACCAAAATTACAAAGCAGTGTCTGACTTATATAAGTTAATTTCAAGTATATTTTTGTTTATTATTATGTTTTGTAAGTTTCAAGTTATTTCAGGGATTTTTGTGGGGTTTTCTCTTAACGAAAGGGTACCAACATTTATTTCCGCGTCTGTAAGTATCCCTTTAAATACTTGTGTGCATTGAGGCTCATTAAACATTTTAACATCACAGAGTTGCCTAAGCAGAGAGAATTTGACCCAATAAACTTTTACCACAATCATTCAATCAAAATTAGATGCTATAAATCCTAGGATTGTTTGCATTTAACATTCAATAACATGTAATGAAGAAAAAAAGTCAGTTGAGAAAACAGTTGAGACCATAAGCTCAAATCAGTGCAAAATTAGGTTGGTCTATAATAGTGCTTTAAATCCTGAGACTGCTGGGACTTGCATACAAGAAGGCATTAAACATTTATTAAACATGTAGTATTTTGCCTGAGCAGAAAAAAAAGGTGAGACAATCACCTTATCAGTCCAACAAAATGAACTGGGCCAATATCAGTCCCTTAAATGCTGGGAGTCCATGCTCAAAGTTTTAATCCTACTGTATCTCAGGATTCTGTTTCTTATCCCATGTGCTCTGGCAGATGCATGTTCGGATTTTCTCTTCATGTTTACTCTCTGAAGATACTCTAAAGAATATGTCATGGCTTCTGGGTACTTGAGATTAACCCAGTAGATTAAACCCATTAGCATGGCATAGCTTCATGCCACATCGTTAATGTTGTGAGGTACAATTGTCTCCTGTGGAAATGCATCCCATTCTGCGTCTTCATAGGCCATCAGCAGACCAAATTACACCCCTTTCATGGCTTTATCCAGCGGGGACAATGGTCACTTTCTGAGAGACACGGTTTTCACATAACAAGAAACTATTAAGCTAAGTTGACACATTGAAATTTATATTTCACTGCACTGGCCGTCAAACTTGGAATAGTAATACCTTGGAATTGGAATAGTAATAACTCATGAAATTAAGTCGAAATTTCATAACTCATTATGTTAAGTGGAGGTCCTTATAGAAAATAGTTACTACAACTTATCCATTGGATCCTTTTTTTAAAGTGTCAAGCCAATGAATTATTACATTACCAGTATTGTCTAACAAGTCGATGGATTTCACGCTATAATTTCTTGTCTTCCATGAAAACAGCATAGAGATGAGATATGGTCTCTGTGTGACTAACAGATCTTACCATGGTGGTCCTTAGTACATGTGATGTGAATGATATTTCATTTACAGTATAAGCTTATCTTCCCTTTTGCAATTGCATCTCATAATAGTCTATTATCCACTGCTTTTCATGCTTGATTATTAAATAGGATTTCAAGGCTCTGCCGGAGTTTGCCAGCAGCAACAAATGAGGCTGAGAATTGAGAATTGATTTCTTATTGAGCAGAGAAAACACCCTCCCTCCTCACGCCCACTGAGCTAGACTACCCTCTCGGATAAACATGACAACTTCATCCGAGGCTGTCATATTTCATTGGGGTTGTTTTCTCATTAGAAACAGCAAAATGATGATGCAGACTTCCCTTCTGTGGGTTTTGTGATGCAGCAGTGAATGCTGGTCTCTGTGGGGAAAAGAGCAAACCGCAGAGGTGAAAGCAGAGAGCTTCACTGCTGAATTATGAGTCCCTTAGCCCCAGAGCTTTTATTGTTACCTACGAGATGTGGTATATGCCGTCACTTACACAAGCATATGCACATTTGTTCACACACAAGCACACCCACATACACAATCAGACGGAGGTGCAGACGTATACTTTACACACTGTCACATATCCAGGGTGGGAAATTAACTTTTTTGCACACCAGCCACAGTGGCTGGTGGATGCCCTATTTCACCAGCCGCTGTACCAGTGCTTTACCTGTTCAGAGGTAGAGGCTGCATTTAGTATATTGAAATGTTAAGAAATAATTATGGGCTATGGGCTTATACTGTGATATTTTGCTATTATACCAAGATGTAGGTTTTAGGCCATGGTGTTATGTTTCACATTTCATAGTAATTTAGGTCAGAGACTATTGGCTACATCACTAAACGATATGTTTTGTGTTTTTGTCTGTGTTTTCACTCAAAGAGAATGCATGCAACCCCGGATGCAGGACCATCACCCAAAAAAACAAAGTTAGGGAAAGCCAAGAGAGTGTCACAGGTCAGTGTGGATAAAGGAATCATTGAGTTTGTCATTTAAGGGCTACACCCACTCAGTGTAGTTTAGGAGCAGGGATTCAGAGACCTTCTGCTTCTCCTCCAGCCCAATCTAGCAGCAATGTCTCGTGGCACTCTTAAAAATAAAGTGTGCAACACAAGAAATTTAAAATATTCTGAAATTGGCCTTGAAGAAAGTTGAGGTTCTTGCAACCACCCCAGATTGCTGGACGGCACACCGACAGGGTTGTATAGGTATCACTGCGCATTGGATAGATAGTGCAACTATGCAGAGGTACTGTGCTGCCCTAGCGTGCAAACAGCTAAAAGGATCACATACCTTTTTCTTCCCTTGCTAGTGCTTTTAATGATATACACGTGGAGTACAACATTCTTGAAAAGATTGTTTGCACAACAACTGACAATGATTCAAATTTCATAAAGGCCTTTAGAGTCTATGGTGAGCTGGATGAAAATAACAATCCAGATACTATAATTCAGGTTAATGAAAAAAAATATATAGGAAAATATAGGATGAAGATGATGGAATACCAGCTGCCAAAGCGCCAACATTGTGCATGCAACCTTCTCAACCTGTACTCCACCGCTGATGCATTAAAAGCAAATGGAAATTCAGTGTACAAGCGACTGTCTTGTTCAGCATTCTCCAAGTGTTCAAGTCTGTGGAGCAAAAGCTTAAGATCTACCCCAGCTGCTGAAATCATAGAGGATTACTGCAAACTTCAGCTCCTGATGCCAAATGAGACACGGTGGAACTCCCTCTTCTTTGGAGATGATTGTGAGAATCCTAAAGGAACAAGGAGAAAGAGCAATTACAGCTGTGTGCAGCACGCTACAGATACCTATGTATGTACTTGCCTGTACATTTTGTAGATTTATTGACTTCAATACAGCTTCATATAATTTAGTTAATGTCTTGCAGTTAAGTATGGGTTTAAATTTGCTTAATGAATACTTTGATTCCCACTATGATTGAAATGCTATATTCATTAATCACTTTTTTGTTTTTGTTGTCAGGTTCACTCCTGTTGAGCTTGCTTTTCTGGCAGAGGATACCAAAGCTATGAAGCCAGGCCAATGTGCAGATGGGATGGTTGGTACCTACAATAACACTACTCCAGGCAAAGCTCCAGCACCTCTGCATTTCCTCCAAGTCCTGTAGGCCTTTGATTGAAGCACTTTTATCAGAGCGTTTGAGAGAAGCTCCCAGATCCAGAGCTAATTGCCACTGCCATTCTTGGCCCTCAAATTCAAGACCTGATGAATTGAAGTGATAAATGTATCCTAAAACTGGGTATGTCTTGAATTGTTTGCTTTAATAATAATAATAGTAATAATAATAATAATAGTAAATATATCCTTTATTAGTCCCACAAGGGGAAATTACAATTTGCACTCTGTTGTCATTACACACATTACACATCTAATTTGGTTTTGTGTTCCATGGTCAAGGCAAGGCAAGGCAGCTTTATTTCTATAGCACATTTACACAACAGGGCAATTCAAAATGCTTCACACAAAAACAGTCAAACAGTTAAAAAATAAAAACAAATAAAACACAAGAATAACGAGTTAAAAAATAAAAACAAATAAAACACAAGAATAACGAGTTAAAAAATAAAAGATAAAACACAAGAATTGGCAGTTAAAAAATAAAAACAGATAAAACACAACAATAAAAGTTACAGTCTAGTATAGGAAATTAAACATTAAAGAAATCAACAGCCTTAAAGAAAGGCAACGTTAAAAAGAAAGGTCTTCAGCCTTGATTTAAAAGAACTGAGAGTAGCTGCGGATCTGCAATTTTCTGAAAGTTTGTACCAGATATGAGGAGCATACAAACTGTCTGCTGCTTCCCCCTGTTTAGTTCTGACTCTGGGGACATAACCAGACCTGTCCCAGATGACCTGAGAGGTCTGGGTAGGTCATAGTGTAGTAGAAGATCAGAAATGTATTTTGGCCCTAAAACGTTTAACGATTTATAGACTAGCAAATGTCCTTTGAAATCAGTTATTTGAGTCGCCAGTATAAGAACTTCAAAACTGGAGTGATGTGATCAAGTCTCTTGGTCTTAGTGACGAGCAGCGGCGTTCTGAATCAGCTGCAGCTGTCTGATTGATTTTTTAGGGAGACCTGTGAAGACATGTTACAGTAGTCAAGTCTACTGAAGATGAAAGCATGAACTAGTTTTTCCAAATCCCGCTGAAATATAAGTCCTTTAACCCTTGATAAATTCTTAAGGTGATAATACGTTGACTTTGTAATTGTCTTAATGTGGCTGTTAAAATTCAAGTCAGAGTCCAAGACTACACCAAGATTTCTGGCTGTGTCTGTTGTTTTTAACATTGTTGTTTGATGCTGAGCGCAGACTTTTAATCGTTCCTCTTTTTTGCTCTGAAAACAACCACCTCAGTTTTTCCTTCATTTAATTTCATGAAGTTCTGGCACATCCAGCCGTTAATTTGTTTTTGTGTTGGACTATAGTCTCTTGGCAATAAGGTTATGTAAATTTATGTGTCGTCCGCATAACAATGGTAAGTTATTTTGTTGTTCTCCATAATCTGAGCCAGCGGAAGCATGTAGATGTTAAACAGAAGAGGCCCCAGAATGGAGCTTTGGGGAACTCTGCATGTCATATTTGTATGCTTAGATGCGTCCAGAAGCATATTTACCTTTTGACACAAAGTAATCCCTATTCTTTAAGTAGGATTCAATCCAGTTTAGTACTGAGGTGGAAAGGACAACCCAGTTCGTCGGTCTATCACTATGTTATGGTAGACTGTGTCAACTGATATCAAGTAATACTAAGACAGAAATTGTGCCACTATCTTTGTTAAGGTGGATGTCATTAAAGACTTTGACAAGAGCCGTCTCAGTGGTGTGGTGTGGTCGGAAACCCGCTTGAAAGGTATCAAAACCGTTGTTTAGTGGCAAGAAATGATTGAGTTGTTGAAAAAACGCTTTTTTAATGATTTCACTTAAAAACGGAAGGTTCGATATTGGCCTATAGCTGCCCATTAGTAATGTGTCTAGATTGTTCTTCCTAAAGAGTGGCTTGAATACTGCAGTTTTCAGGGCCTGTGGAAAGACACCTGAAAGAAGATACGTGTTGACAATCTGTAGAAGATCAGAAGCCAAACAATTCAAAACATTTATGAAAACAGCCGTTGTATAAAAAGCATGTGAATTAATATTGTTGTCAGAGAAGAAGGACCTCCTTGCATTCCTCAGTTCCAAATTATAACTGCAAAGTCTCTCTTTACAGGTGTTATAATGGGCCAGGAGAACAGTTTTTTGCCACCTTTGTTTAGCTTTTTGACACTCTCTTTTTCTGTTCTCACCAGTAGTTTTCTCCATGGGTATCTTTTCTTACCAGAGACAACTTTTAACTTAGTGGGAGTAATAGCATCAATAAAATTTGTAATTTTACAGTCTAAATTATCTACAAGCTCAGTCACTGAGAGCCCAGAGAGGGTGGGTGTGGAGGAGAAAAGCTGAATAAATGTTTCACTGGTGTGTTTAGTGACATTCCGTTTTCTGATTAACTTTGTTTGGAAAATTTTGGGCACAAAGATGTGCCGTCAAAGAAAACACAGGAATGATTAGAGAGAGCAACGTCAGTCACCACAACCTTGGAAACATTCAGACCCTTGTTCCACAGGCCTTGACAACATCAAAAGTCACTTAAAGGAACAAGTGAATGAAGGTGATGCCTCTCATTCTTCAGAGGAGGAGGAGGACTTATTTTCAGCAATCAAGCACTCCAGTTCCCAAGAAAATTTCAAACAGCTGGAGACCTACCTGGGATGCCCAGGTGATACAATGGATGTACTGAAGTCTTTCCCAGCAGCCACCTATCATTGAGGCTTAACACGGCACTACCTGCCTCTGCTGCCTGTGAGAGACTCTTCAGCACTCCAGGCCTGATTTTTACACCAAAAAGGGCCTGTGTTGATTCCAACAACTTTGAAAACCAGCTTCTTTTGAAGCTAAACAAAGGTTTCTGGTAGTTTCGGATTCTCTCTATCAATAAAAAAGTAATATAATGCCGATAAATTTGTAATTTCTTCAACTTTTATAGCACTTCAATCGTAAAAATGGACATTACACATTATTATAAGCACTCTATGTTCAAAGCTTTATTAGTTGTCAGCTCATTTCTAATATGCTGCTGCCATCCGTTAGTAACTCTAAAAGTATGGGAAACTTAGTTAATGTCTGTTTAGTCATTCATATTTTATCCTTTATTTTCTTTTTCCAGTAGCCACATTTGAGCACACACACTCTCACGCATTGGCCGTGAGACACACGCATTTGACTGGTTTCACACGCTCACACGCCACACCCCCGATTTCTCACGGTGAAGTGTCGGTCAAATTTCTGAAAGATGAGTTTATCAATAGATCTACCTGTTGAGCCACTTATGATTGACTAGTTGTGCTTTCAGAGCCCGTGAGGGGGTTCAAGAGCGCTCCCTGGCTGTGGAATTTTGAAATTGTCGCAAACTGAGATTTTTATTTACCTAATCCATATCCCAGGTGCACTTAAGAGCAGCGTACAGCCTCCTCTAAACTCTGTCAGAGACCAGAGACCCGAATGGGGCTCTGTGTCTGTCAGACGGTCTGAGTGGGATCCACCATATCAGCGGAGCAATGACATGCACAGCAGACAATATTATAACTCTCTAAATCTCGGACAACAGAGATGGAAGGAGTTATATTTTGAATGTGCACAAAGTTGTAAACATGAGCAGAAATCTGATGACCCACATCTGAGCTATACTATACAATATATACAATACTGCAACATTAGGCCGCTGTTGTGCTTCTCTAACCTCGGTGCATCTCTAAATGTAACTGTAAATAATTCAATCAATGTTTTATAAAATGAACAAATATTCTTTATTTTCCCCAAAAAGTAAATACAGTAAGTGGGGCACAGAGGATGAGGGCCAAACATTACTGAGCCTTGGCACAAAGGTTAAAGGATTAGAATTTATGTAAATCAGTGGTTCTCATTCTCTTCACATCAGTGGACTCAACTTTGGGTCCCTGGTCCCTACACCAGAGACCCCTGGATCTGTTCACCACAAACCCAAATCTTCTCAGCTGATGCTGACATTTGCTACTGTCTCTTCATGTGGCTCATTATTTTTGGCACATTGTCTGGGTCAGTTCTTATATCATAAGAAGTTTATAATGTAAACAATGTAAATGCTAAATGCCGTAAAACCTGTTGATACTACAACAATGCAAAGGCTCTTAACCCTACAGTTTTGCACATATCATGTAAGACTTGATTTCTCCAATTTGTTTTGCACAAAACTCTCCAGAAAGTTCCATTTAATGGTTTATTTTTCAATTTTTTCCCGGGGAGGCATACCCCCAGACCCCCTAGAGAGAGCCCTATCCCCTACATATGACAAATCCTAATTCAAACCCTGAAGGACAACAGTGCTGAAAGAGCCAAAGAAATTGCCTTGTACGCGGCAGAAAATGGGTTGGCCCAACGAAATCTCACTCCAAGATTTGGGGAAAAGTTGGCAGCTCTGAAAAATAGCCTTGTATATCTATAATATTTATCCTGCAACTTTAGGTTCAGTGTCTTGCTCAGGGACACTTGGACATGTGGCCAGAGGAGCCTGGGATTGAACCGCCAATCTTGTGGTTGAGGGGTGTGAACTAAGGCATGATTGATTTTGTTACATTTCGACATTTTGGGACAGGCAAGCTGTCTTCCTGTTTCTAGTCTTTGTGCTAAGATAACTGGCTATCACCTTCATAGTTATTGTACATGGTGGTATTAAAGTAATCTGCTTGACTATCTCATGGCAAGAGTTAGTTAATTCCCAAAGTTTAAAACTATTCATTTAATCAATGATTAGCACTTGGTATTAGCAGCTTGGGTACATTATATATTTAAAAACATTGACACAAGACAAGAACTGCATTTTGTAATCTCAAATCATCTTTCCTTAACCTAAACCAAAGTGTTTAGTAGCCTAGCATTCTAGCGAGTACTGGACAGGGGTGATTCTAGGATCAGACCTTAAGGGGGTCTCTGTCCCTAAAGAAATTGTGAAACGGATACAGTGGCTTGCTTTTTTGTTGATTTAAAAATATATAATAATTAGATTATAATTTTTAGGGGGGCTAAGATTAAGTTTAGGGGGGCTTAAGACCCCTAAAAAGGGTAAAAAATCACCAATGGTCCTTTTCATCCAACATTTAGTGCAGTAGCACTTTAACGACTAGAAACATTTTTTTCCTGTCAGCTAAATCCGTGGAGCAATTATGTTTCCTCCAAACCTTATTAAGGATGGAACATGTTTCTCCACATGACAAAATGTGTTTCCTTTATACTTGCATGTTTTATAACTTGTATAACATTCATATTTATTCTTCTCCATTTCTTACCTCCCCACAGGAGTTGGATCAACCAACCAGCTTGCTTAATGCACAGAGTCACATGTTAAAATTTGGCAGGTTTTGCAACGGCCATAGCATCTTTCCATACCCTACATCAGATCTTTGCAGAGGTACATTTCCAGCATAATTATAGATCATAGGTAGATAGACGGAAGAAGGGATAGTCCTTTCATCCTTTTTCTTATCCCAATTCAGCCCCAAATTGCGGTCACGTTCCTATTGATTAGAAGACAACCAGTAATTGGATGGATGTCTAGTCTAATTACAACAATTAGCACACATTGGAAAGCTTTCTGTTCACATTGTTTACGGAGACAAAACGGTTCTGAAACACCTCAGTAATATGTGTTGTTCTTCTGCACAAAACCTTTGTAACCAAGTGGAGATTGAATGTCCATCTTTAAATGCTCGATGGGGAAGAAACATATCCAGAGCTTGCATCAAAGAAAACTAATGCTAACAGGTGTTATGATTTGCATCCTGCAGAATTTATATAATCAATATTCAGGTGAAATATTTAAGTTGTTAGTTACATATTTTACATCCCTTCTCTCTGACAGGAAGCCCCAGGCAGACAGTCATCAGCGTTGGGTAGCCTAGTGTATGGACACAGGACTAACGGTCCAAAACCTGAGCTGAGGACTCAGAACTGTAAACTGTCAGTGACAGAAACTGCTTTCTACGCTATGTTTGTGAGTTCGGATAGTTAACAGTCTTTTCAGCCAGTCCTCCTCTTGACCTTCACATGCTACATGGGCTGCTTACAAATCTCACAGCGTTTATTGCAAGCATGGTGTTACGAGACAGAAAGGCAGACTCAACAGCACAGCTCACACAGAATAGGTTTAATGCACAAACGGGGGAGAGAGAGAGAGGGGGGAAGTGAAGAGGCGGACGTGGGACGCTGAAGCAGAGGACCGGAGGGCTGAAGGGGTAACTGGGACCAAGGATGCGGCGGGGGACCGAGGAGCCAAGGCTGGAGAGTCGGGGGGGGGGGGAGAGACGCAGGCACGAGGAGAAACCGAGGAGAGGAATGAAGACTGGAGTGTGGCTGGCGGAGATGCTGACACGAAGAGCCGGGATGAAGAGGGGGCGCCGAGGGAGAGGGTCCGGGGTCCGAAGCCAGCTGACCGGAGGGAGAGATTACTGGACCTGCACTGAAGGGACGGCTACCTCTTCCTCCAGGGCTGGGAAAAGCGGGGGCTGGTATCCAAGGGCACACATGAAGGGAGACATCCCTTTGGCAGCGCTGGGCAGTGAGTTGTGTGCGTACTCAATCCAGGGAAGATGTTGGCTCCACTAGGAGGGGACACGGTACGCCACACATCGGAGAGCCGCTCCCAAGTCCTGGTTGGCCCGCTCGGTCTGCCCATTGGTCTGGGGATGGTAACCGGACGATAGGCTGGCGGTTGCTCCGAGGGCACGACAGAAGGCCTTCCATACCCGAGATGTGAACTGGGGTCCCCGGTCGGAGACGATGTCCAGGGGGATGCCGTGGAGCCGGAACACGTGGTGGACCAGTAGATTGGCTGTTTCCAACGCGGAGGGTGGTTCGGGCAGGGGAATAAAATGAACAGCTTTGGTAAAACGGTCCAACACGGTCAGGATAACAGTGTTACCTTGTGAGGCAGGCAGTCCGGTGACGAAGTCCAGGGCGATGTGGGACCAGGGCCGACCGGGGACGGGGAGAGGACGGAGCAGACTGGCGGGCGGATGATGGGACTGCTTGGGGCGGGCACACACCTCACAGGCAGCCACAAAGTCCCGGCAGTCCCTCTCCGCCGAGTCCCACCAGAACAGCTGGCGGAGAAGAAACAGGGTCCTCGCGGCGCCGGGGTGACAGCTGAAGCTGGAGGCGTGTGCCCACTGCAGGACCTTGGAACGGGCACTAGGGGCGACCGGCGGGGCCGGTACCGGGGTCGGGGTCGGTGGACTGGGCTCGGCGAATGGCAGCTTCCACATCCCAGACCAGGGAGGCTACCAAGCAGGAGCGAGGGAGGATGAAGTCCGGTGCTTCTTCCGGGTCAACGGGGGAGAGGCAACATGACAGGGCATCGGGTTTGGTGTTGCGGGAGCCTGGATGGTAGGACAGAGTAAAGTTGAAATGGTTAAAAAACAGGGCCCACCTGGCCTGGCGGGGGTTGAGTCTCTGGGCGGTTTGTACATATGACAGATTCTTGTGATCAGTCCATACAAGGAACGGCAGTTGGGCTCCCTTCAGCCAGTGTCGCCATTCTTCCAGGGCCGATTTGACCGCCAGCAGCTCCCGGTCCCCCACGCAGTAGTTCTGTTCGGTGGGGGTAAGGCGTTTGGAGAAGAAGGCGCAGGGGTGGAGTTTCTGGTCGGCAGGAGAGCGTTGAGACAAGGTGGCCCCCACCCCAGCGTCCGAGGCGTCCAACTCCACCACGAATTGAAGGGATGGGTCGGGATTGGTGAGGATGGGGGCAGAGGTAAATAGGGACTTGAGACGAGAAAAGGCTGCAGCGGCCTCTGGAGACCAGACTTAGTGAACAGAAGGCGAGATAAGACGGGTAAGTGGGGCAGCCACAGAACTGTAATTGCGGATGAACCGTCTATAGAAATTAGCAAACCCCAGAAAACGTTGTAGCTGTTTCATAGATGTAGGAACGGGCCAGTCTACGGCTTTAATCTTAGCGGGATCGGCTCTAAGCCTACCACTTTCAATAACAAAACCTAGGAATTGGACAGAAGGGGCACTGAACTCACATTTTTCCGCCTCGAAGAAAAGTCTGTTCTCCAGAAGCTGCTGCAGCACCAACCGGACGTGCTTTGTGTGTTGGACTGGGTCGCGAAAAAAAAAAAAAAATCAGAATATCTTCAAGGAAGACAAAGACAAATCGGTGCAGGAAATCGCGCAGCACATCATTGACCAAGGCTTGGAACACAGCGGGGGCATTAGTGAGCCCAAAAGGCATAACAAGGTACTCCTAGTGGCCCAAGGGGGTATTAAACACGGTTTTCCATTCATCCCCCTCCCAGATCCGAACCAAATGATACGCATTCCTAAGGTCTAATTTAGTGAATATGGTGGACTGGGAGAGGGATTCGTGCACAGAATCCATCAGGGGCAACGGGTACTTATTACGTATAGTAATGGCGTTAAGCCCCCGGTAGTCTATGCAAGGACGGAGGGTGCCTTCTTTTTTGGCCACAAAGAAGAAGCCAGCACCAAGCGGCGACGATGATAGGCGGATGATGCCCGCAGCAAGAGACTCCTTAATGTACTGCTCCATAGCCTCTCTCTCCGGACCAGATAGTTTAAAAAAGCGGCCCGAAGGCAGGGGAGCGTCCGGGAGGAGGGCTATGGAGCAGTCATAGGGACGGTGGGGGGGCAAAGACGTGGCCTGGTCCCTGCTGAACACCAAGGCCAGGTCGTGGTACTCAGCAGGAACCAAGGACAGGTCAGGAGGATCAGGACGCTTGCTAGCAGCTGACGGACTACCGGGGCGGGTGCCGACAATAAGCAGGAAGAATGACATGCAGCGCTCCAATTTCAGATTTTTCCCCGCGCCCAGTCCACGTTGGGGTCGTGTGCGGCAAGCCAGGGGAGACAGAGAACGATGGGAGTAGGAGGGGAGGAAATAAGGTGGAGGGACAGTGACTCATGATGGTTACCCGAGGTGAGGAGCGAGAGCAGGGTAGTGCGGTGTGTGATGGTGGCGAGGTGTTGACCATTAAGACTAGAGGCGTGCAGGGGCGAGAGGGATGTGAGGAATGCCTAACTGCCAAGCGAGATCGACGTCAAGTAAGCTCTCGTCAATACCAGAGTCGACGAGCGCCCCCAGAGGAACGGTGACATACCCCCAAGACAGGGAGACCTCAAGTAACACGCGGTTTTTGGGAGAGGTTGGGCCCGCCAGAGCTCCCACCAAGCAAAGACCAGCTCGGCCGCGCCGCTAGACCGGGCATCTCTCTCTCTCTCTCTCTCTCTCTCTCTCTCTCT
>NC_048408.1:2122929-2151514 GCF_013103735.1 Etheostoma cragini
TCTCTCTCTCTCTCTCTCTCTCTCTCTCTCTGACTGTCCAGGTCCCCCGGCTCGTCCCTGGTGGCCAACAGGTCCTTAAGTCGGTCACTGAGGTCTGCCAGGAAAGCACTGCGGAGGGCCTGGTTGTTCCACCCCGAGTCGGCGGCCAGGATGCGTAAGTCAATAGAATACTCCGCGACACTGCGGTCTCCCTGCCCAACAGACAAAAGGCGAGAACTTCTCTAGGCCCTTCATCTCCTCCTCAAAAGCAGGAAATGAGGAGAGGAGATCGGGCCTGCACTGTCTCACGGCGGTGTACCAAGAGAGAGCATGGTCGCGGCGTATACCTACCACATAACACATCCTTGCCTCGTCGGAGCGGAAAGTTAATGGCTGTCTGTCAAACACAAGGGAACACTGCACTAGGAACCCCTCGCACGTACCCATAACCCCGGAAAATTTATCAGGTGTGGATACAGGTGTTTCATCGGGGGGTGACGGAGCCGAATTAACTGGTGGGGTGTGAACATGAGGATCAGGCGAAGTGAGGTTAATGGAAGGAAGAGAGTTGCCCGGAGGCGGGAGCAGCCTACACAAACGGTGGACCTCCTCCTCCTGGAGTGTGGCTGGCGGAGATGCTGACACTGAGAGATTACTGAAAGGAAAACACAGGAGAGGTGAGTACATATAACAGGCTCGAGGAAAACACTGGGAAGAATAAGGAGTTTTATCTGACGCAGTTTCACCCATGTAGCGGAAGCAACGATCAGGTGAAGAGTGAGAGCAGGGCCGAGGTTGAAATACTGTGGCTGATGAAGATGGCAGGCAGGTGTGCTTGGCGGGAGCAGGTGATGACAGGCAGGTGTGGAGGAGATGATTGCCGCTGGCAGACTGGTGGCAGGTGTTGGCAATCAGCTGGCTTCGGACAGGCAAGGGGGAGGAAGAGGGAGAAACAAAACAGAAAACAGGACAGGAGAATAATGCAGGGAAAAATAATACTCACGGCCAGCTGAACCCCAACCATGACACAAGGGTGTTGGCTCAGGTTTGCAACCGGTATTTGGTAGTGTGTTGGTATTATATTTTATGTACCAGGTATTAATACTAATCCTCTATTTAAAGAGAAGTTATTTGAGACAAAGAAATTGCACTCATGCATGACAACTCTACATTTAATAATAATAATAATGCAATAAACAGTGTATTTACAGAGCGAGATGGAACAGATGGGTTTTTAGTTTAGTTTTGAACAGGGGGAGAGAGTTGATGTTGCGGAGGTCAGGTGGGAGTGAGTTCCAGAGCTGGGGAGCAGAGCGGCTGAAGGCTCTGTTCCCCATGGTGACCAGTCGAGCATGGGGGACAGTGAGGTGGATGGAGGAGGCTGTGGATAAGGATGGAGGCAGTGTGAGGGGTAAGGGACGGACGGAGGCGGTTAATGTTGCGTAGGTGGAAGTATGCAGACCGGCAGATATTATTTATGTGTGACTGAAAGGAGAGGCAGGAATCGAGGATGACGCCCAGACTCTTGACCTGAGGGGAAGGGGAGACCAAGGAGTTGTCGATTGGTAACCACCAATGGTTTCCACCAGCATTTAAAGTACCCATAGTATGAAAGATTTTTCTGGGATGTGGGATGTTATTTTCTGTCTCTGCTGCTTTCACACGTATAAAAACTTGAAAAAAACAACTATCCATAGTGATGGCCAAATGAAGCTTTTGCGAAGCACTGAACCACTTGAGCCAATTGGTTCGAAAATAGGTTCATTACTCGAAGCTTCAGTGGCAGCGACCTCGCCTGGCAAAAGGCAAGGCTGCAGTCAAATTAACCAGTGAGGAGTATTGGAGAAAATAATTCAGTTCTGAAACATCTTTGCTAAGATCTCCTTGGATTTTTAACTATATTTCCTTTGGAAACTCTTTGATGCACACGATAAGGCTGAGAATAATGTTCTATTTAGAAATAAAAATTGATAAATGTATTTTTTGTGTTATTTAGGAGAGAGTGCTGGGAAAATATGGAATAGGTTGGGTGTGCTTGTGTAACTATGGCAGGGGGTGATTTTTGGGATGGGGAACACTCAAAGATTTTAATTGAGGTACATTATTTTTTCAACAGTTTTTGCTCACAAGGAACAGATGATGCTGGCGAACATAAAAATTGTTTTGCAAGGTTAAACAGACGAGGGTACACATTTTGATGGTTTCGCCAGTAAGCCAGTGGGTCTTCTGATCTTGCAACTGGTGGATCAGTCATGTACCTCTGCAACCTCCACTGTAGCATCTGCTGTGGCATTCCTTGCCCTCCTTGCTTCAGAAGCATCTCTGTCCAGAGTTTCCCAAAGGTTAACACCTAAAAGACAAATATGATGATAATTATCAGTACTGAAAGGTTTCAATTTTATCAATTAACTGTTTATAAATGTACCTGTGGATGGTGGATTTTCAACATTTGCAGGTGCTTGTTGAGCTGATGTGGAGGGCTGTTCTTCTGTAGGTGAAGCATGTGATGGTGTGTATCTTATCAGTTGTGAGCATTGTGCTGTTAGTCGTCTCAATGATGTCTGTGCCTGTCCTTGATTGTAGAATCCTATGGTTTTGAATCTTGGATTCAACAGTGTCAAAAGAGTCAGTGCTGTTTGGTTCTCCGTAGTCTCAAACTTGTTTTGCATCGCTGTCAACAAGTTCTGTCCCAGTAATTTAGCTGTGTTGTGGCTTGTTTTTCCAATTGCTTCATACAGGTACTGCATTAACATTTTTGTCATTGGGATAAGCTTTGACCCTGACACTCTCTTCTCCTCAGACAGTTCTACTGTTGCCTGGTAAAAGGGGGCAAGCAATTGCAGGCATGTCGCAGCTGTTTCATAGTCCTCTGAAGACAATGGTCTTACATCTGTTTTCAGCGTTGCAAGAGCTGCCCCCACTGACTGTCTTTCTTCATAAAGGCGTGTAGCATGAGGAAGGTGCTGTTCCAGCATGTGTCGACCTCCTGAATAAGCTTCTTCACTGGATGATTCATCTGCTCCTGTACTTCTTTGAGCTTTTCATGTGCCGTTGTGCTAGTTTTGAAGAATGTCACTACTTTTTGTGCCCTTGTGCGTAGGTTTTCTAGGCCAGGAGTTGCATCAAGACTCTTCTTCACCACTAGATTTAGGGAATGAGCAAAGCAAAGTGCGTGTCTGAGATTCAAACTTCTGACAGATGCAACCATATTAGCTCCTGCATCTGTCACAATTGAGGTCACTTTGCCTTCAATACCCCATTCCTCCATGAGAGACCTCATTGCAGCAGAGATGTTAGCAGATGTATGAAGTTCAGGGAAAGGGAGCACTCCCAAAAGGACTGTGGCCAGCTTCACAGAATCATCCACATAATGACACGTCACTGCTAGATATGCATCCATATTAATTGAGGTCCACATATCAGAAGTCAGGCTCACAGCCTCCACCCTCTGCATGATGGCCTTGGCCTTGGCTTTCTCCTCCTCGTATTTCTTAACCACCATGTTCTTCAGAGCCTTTCTGGATGGTAGAGTGTATGTGGGATCAAGCAATGCCACAAACTCCTTGAAGCCACAGTCATCCACAATGGAAAAGGGCTGCGAGTCCTTCACCACCATATTCACAAGAGCCTCATCTAGCTCTTGCTTACGGTCCACTAAGACAAATAAATAAAGACATAAAGAAATTAAAAATACTTTAATAAAAGAAATTAAGGATTTATGTGAAACTGCATTTAAACGAAGCACACCTATGAGTCATGTTATACAATCATATCAGATTTTTTTGTCTAGTTAATAATAATAAGAATAATAATATAATACATAGCCTACCTTGATTTGTGTTCCCATGGTTTTTATCAGCTCCATGCTTGGCAGTGAAGTGTCTAATCATGGAGGAAGTATTCCCATGATACTTCAGCTCGGTTGAACACACCAAACACCGGATCTGTAAAGAAAGCAATTTTTAAATAAAAATGCAACTTGAGTCTATAAAGATAGCTACTAGCTACACTAATAATGTACATCATTTTACTGTTATGCTACTTAATATAGACCATAGCTATAGAAGGCTACTATACTGACAGTTACTGTTGTATAAACTTTACTTTTCCTACTTTACATATTAAACAGCCAGAACACCCACCTCATCAGGAGCGATCAGATTAAAGTGTTCCCACATGTCAGAACGACCTCTCTTCCTGGCTGGTTCCATACTGATCCAACACAAACGCAATACCAACAACTTGACAGCAATAACACACCTACTACGACAACTCTACAAATTGTACATTGTTTAGAGCGTTTATAAAGACTGAAAGGCGCTCAAAACTGTTTCAACCCATCACCTGTCAGAATTGACACAAGGCCGTTCCAATGAATCACCTGATTGGACCGCAAACCAGTCAGATGATTCATTCAGGCAATGAAGCACTTGCTGCTTCGGACGTCATATGTCACATGATTTTTTCCGCACCAAAGCAAGCTTTGAAGCAGTGGTTCTCTAGATTTGTAGTTGAGGGTTTCGGAGCACGTATCGGAGCTTCAGCGTCACACTGCCATCACTAACTATCCATGCTGTTTTCAGTGAGATGCAGTTTCTGAATGTCCTCTGCCTTCAGTCTCCGGATGAGCTGTTCAAAATCTACACGGCCTTCTACGTAACTAACCAAAACAAGGTGTCTAACCGTAGCACATGCTGGCGCTAGCATGTTAGCTTTTGTCAATGGCAAAACATTGCTATAACACACACTAGTTTACCATAAGCTCCAAAATAACTACTTGCATGTCCCTGTTTTGCAGGCATTCCACAAGTGGCCCTCGTCTAGAAGAAGTCTCCCAACTAATACTGCCTTGGACTGACAAAAGCTGGATAAAGAGTCATCTAGCTGATTTGATCTTACCTAGCTACTGAGCATGTGAGACTCCCAACAAAGATAGTATAGAAGAAAGATATCTCACTCTGGAGCTGAAACAGAGACCTAAACACCCAGGGTGAAAAGAGCATCTTCAGCAATGTACAGTACAACAAAAATATGGTGTTTTTTGAAAACGAAACCATGTAAACCCATTATGGTACAACCTCAAAATACAATTAACACCTGTAAATGAGCAGAGTATGGGCGATTTAAGGCTCAGTAATATTTTACAGCAGAGTTATGTGAAACTAAAACATTTTAAGAAACTACACAGGCATGAAGAATCTTTAATCACTTCATAAAATGCTGTCTTTCTAGACTTAAATTGGAGAGAAAAAATATCCTCTCAGAGGTAGAAAACAGATTAGTAATGAAATCCCCTCGCAACAAACGGACAATGAGCTGAAGGATGCTGCGAAATGATTTATCATGCAACACTTCATGTCGATATCTTGATATCTTTGCTGATTGTTCTATCTTTGCTCACCTAACAATGGTACAAAACGTTCCTGCTTGAAGCAATAATGTTTTATCTCATTGTGTGAGCATATGTTTATGTGTGTGTGTGTGTGTGTGTGTGTGTGTGTGTATGGAGCAGGTGCCAGCTGCATGTTTTGCAGCACTATTGTTGTTCCATATTTCATTGCCCTCTCAACAATGGAATTTCCCTACATATTTTTCCACAGCGGTTGTTGGAGCAACTTATCTCTCTTCATCCACCAGGCCAACCCCAAATGCAAAAACCCTTTTAGCTTTATTCAGTTTGGCTCCTTCGGGAAAATTAATAACAGAAAGCATAATGTTCTCTCAGCAATGCTTTACCTCGGAATTACTTGGCATGCATATGTCTCCCTTCCCCTCCCCGTTTCTGTGCTCTCTCCTTCCTTACCTCCCTCATGGGGCCTGGACTTTGTGTTTGTACAATGCAGAGGGCTTGAACTTAGAGCTGTGTTAAATGCTCCGTGTGAAAACATAATTTTTTTATGAATGAGTCTCTGGTGTTTTAGGAGGCAGACAGGAGCCGACGGGGGAGTCTGCTTTAACCAGACGATTACCAAAAGAAACACTGAAGTCCCACAAGACAGCACAATGCAAATCCATGAGAATTTAGTTTCTGGTGAATCTGAAATGAAATTTCCTTTTAAAGTTGCAGAAAGTATTTTTAGGATAAACAGCTTGGTAAATAATTTTAGCTCTCCATCTTTGCTGGATTTTACAATCTCTGCTGAGGCTTTGAAGCGTGTGTGTCGGGGAAGCATGAATCAAAGCTTGTGTTGTATTTTTTTCATTGATGACATCCGAACCCTCGCTGCCCGTCCGTACCACGTGAAGTATTTAGGAGGTGGTTAGAATGTTTTATTATACATCCATGATCTACACAAGCACATACACTGCCTTCTTCCCGGTTAAACCATTGCCACTTTACAGTTTTAGAGTGCTAAAACTAGCCTTTCAGTTCAGTTTCAAACCCTGAACCTTCTTTGCTGTGGAATAAACCTATATAAATGTGTCTGCGCATGCTCTACCAACTGAGCTAACCAGCCACACTGGAAAGAAGCAAGAGTGACTGCTCACCTCCATCCATGTATTATCAAAACTCTCAGGCTCTGCGCTCCCCTTGCACACATCTTACCTCGCAGACCGCATCTACCAGTTAACTTGGAGAGGATCTATCTCAGAAGCTTGCTCACTCACAACTGGGGTCCCTCAGGGTTCAGTCCTGGGTCCCCTCCTCTTTTCTCTGTAAACCAATGCACTTGGGTCTCTATGTCATTCGCATGGCTACCCAGACGACACTACCTAACTAATTCTCTTCTTTTACCCCCAACCTTCTGATTGGCAGTTAGCCGCTCTACCACTGAGCAACAGCCGCCCCTACAGGGGAATGTTTAAGCTGGCGTTGAAAAGATTTGCCTAGCTTCTAACTGTCTTCTTCCGAACGCCTACCCTGCTTACTCTGAAATGGTACCTGACTGACTAGCCCCAGAGCCGGATACCACCCTATCCACCCTGTCTTCTGGCAAGGTATCCAAACCTGGAAACATTCTCCAGGTACGTTGTCAGTTATTCAACTGCTGTTGTTGAAGGGACAAACTGCTCCTCAGTAGTCCCACTGGGTCAGGACGATCAGTCGCATCAACCATGACACTCAACATACAAAAAGGAATGCATCTATTACTTTAGCTGGTTTGTAATACATGCCTTTAAACTCATTCTTTGCCCCATCAGGCTTGATGGGCCTCTTGCTTCCTTCCCACTGGACCATTATCGTTGTTGGTTTCCTGCAAACCACGCAGGAGTTGTGTATTTTTTTTCCACTCCAATATTTCCTTTTCTTCAGACAGGAATCCTTGCTTATCGCACATCAGCTTCTTCAGTCCTCTGCCTGCCCAAGTTGTTCTTCTTAAGGTTACCACCCCATAGACAGTGGCCAATCTGATGTAGGGTGGTAGGTTCTGTGTGTTGTTGGTCATTCTTGGTTCCTGGTTTGCTTTTAGTTTGGAGTTGGCTTAAGCTGCTCCACTCCTTGGATTCCTGCCTTCCACCCTCTGTGACCTGCACTGTACCAACCACATATGTCACAGTCCTTGAGGACTTGGCGAATCTGGCTCCATGGATCCCAAAGTTGCTGCTTTTCCAATTCCTTCCGTGTGGGCAAGGCAAATGCAAGGCCCAGCGCTTAATATATGGCCTGCACCTCTTCCACCAAGGATTATTTTTGGACTACCCTTCCTTTAGGTGTCTCGTCCCATTTCTTGATACCAACAAAGACTATTTTCCGTTGCTGCACATTGCAATCCACTTCATTGTTTCCCCGCCAGTGAGCCCCTTCCTTTCCATGGGCTTTCTGATGTACCACATCTAGTTCCATGTTCATCCATATTTCGGCTATTTTCTTTGTCTTCGTCTTTGTTGTCTCGAGTCATCTGTTCCTCAAACTCCCTTTGTGCTTTGGGTCAGGGATGAGTTCCAGACTAGTCGGCTATTCAGCGCCGCTCCAGGATGCAGCTTGAATTCTCCTTTCGGTTGCTCTCTCCCCCACTTCTCCCTCTGGATATCTGTGGCGCGGTGACGTCGGCTCTCTGTATCAAGTCCCCAGGCAGCTCCACTTCTCCGTCAGGGCTGCCCTGTCGAAGGTTCAGTCTGATATCTACACCTCTCTCCAGCACTGGGGCAGAGGTCGTCTCTGGTCAACGCCTCTTTTCCTCGGGTTAAACTACACGAACTGGACTCTACGCCGTGGTTCTATTTGGACTCAGCAATTCTTTCGTCTCCCCTGCATCTCATTCAGAACGCAGCAGCTCGATTGGTCTTCAATCTACCCAAGTTCTCTTACACTTCACTGTTCCCCTTCTCTATTCACTGGTTACTGGTTGAAGCCTGCATCCAGTTCAAGACACTAGTACTAGCATACAGGGCCAGAAACAGATCAGCCCTAGCTTACATCCAGGACATGGTCTAAGCCTTCACCCCAACTCGCCCACTCTGCTCTGCATCATCCAACCTGCTTTCTGCACCCTCACATTGAAGGACAACCAATCAGTCATTGAAATACTGACTTTTTGCTTTCCTGGCATTTTAAATGGTGGAATGAGCTCCCCATTGACATCAGGACAGCTGAAAGCCTAAGCATCTTCCACCAAAGGCTAAAAACACATATCTTCCGTCTGCACCTTGGTTAAAAAATACAGCTGTACTTTCATATAGCTCTCTGTGGTTTTGCTTATTTGAAGCTAATGTACTTGCACTTACTACTTGTCTGAAGTTTGTACCTTCAAGGCTTGAAACACTTAAATGGAATGAAAGCGTCAGCTAAATGACATGTAATGTAGGAGAGAATATTAAAATGCTTATAATGTAAAGTATAATTCTAACTACATCCAAAATTACCAGCAAAAGTGTGAATTTCATCCAGTTAAGACTTATAGCTAAAATAAATGTCTATCTTCCTTTAAAAAACCTTGAAAAAGTCATCCATGCTTTTATCACTGCTCGGCTGGATTATTGTAATTCTTTATATATAGGCCTACACCAGAAATCTTTAAATCGAGTCCAGCTAGTCCAAAACGCAGTTGCTCGCCTTTTAACTAAAACAAAAAAACCTGAACACATAACGCCAGTCCTGGCCTCCCTCCACTGGCTACCTGCCCGTTACAGGATAGATTTTAAGATTGTATTGCTTGTTTTTAAGGCCTTAAATGGTTTGGCGCCATCTTACCTGGCTGATCTCTTATGCCACCATTCTCCAGTCAGAACGCTGGGGTCGTCAAACTTAGCTGTTCTTGGATGTCCCTAGATCAAAGCTAAAAAATAAGGGCGATAGAGCCTTTGCAGTGGGCTCCCCCACCCTATGGAACAACCTCCCCATGCATATTAAAGCTGCACAGACCTTACAAACGTTTAAATTGCTGCTTAAGACGCACCTGTTTGCTGTAGCTTTTAACCCTCGTTAACCTGGATTCTGATGTTTTAAAGTGTTGTTTGTCTCCCTGTGATGTATTTTGGTTGGATAGATTTTTACACTTGTTATTTATGTATTTGACATCGACCCTGTTCAGCACTTTGGTCAACTGTTGTTGTTTTTAAATGTGCTATAGAAATAAAATCAACATTGACATTGACATTGACATTGTCAATTTCTCCGTCTTGGTCACAATCATTTTCCCTTTAAAATAGAAGGATAAACAGTTCACAGATACCTGTATGACTGAACGTTTTATGCAATTCCAGTTTCATTTACTAACTGTACTTCTTTGATTCAGCTTTCTTTGTGAGTGGCAAACAAAGGCAAGTGACACATTCACATGCACCGATGTTTTAACCTTAATAACAGCAAGTGTATATTAAATTCTTAAGTATTCACCTACAGTGGTAGCACTGGTAGCAAAACAAAAGTCTCAGCATCCCTTTTTTCAGTGAGTGAACTCTGTAAAGTATTGCTATGGACACTTTAATAGACTTTTCAAGAGGGTCTTATTAGTATGAATTTCACAGTTGCATAGCTGCAAGAGGATTTAATTTGCTCGGGCCAAACATGGTCTGTGTGACTCTTTGACATGCACTGTGAGACTGGAGAAAGTCCAGTTAGGTGGCTACACAGCTAATTGTCTGTGAAATACAGCGTGCCTATTTCAAGCCAAATGATATTTCTCCCTTTTCATCAGCTGCAATTCCAAAGCAATGAGGTCGCTGAGTAGCACTGAAACCAATGAGGCATTAAAAACCAATACATTTTTGTATTGTTAAACACATGCCCTTATACTTGATGTTCAAAGTGTCCTCCAACAATACATAGGCCTACTTAGCATGTAATATGCAAGGCTATGGGTGGCACATCCGCAGGGCTTCTTTGAGAACCCAAAGCACGCTTTGTCTTGGGGGGGTTGGCTGCTGCCTAGTCTTTTTTCTAAATATCACTCACTGGGAACAGGGAGAAAGAGCAATTGCCCAGTTGATTAGATTAGCGGACATGGGACAGATAAAGTGTCGGTCTGCTGATTGAGAGATAACCGAACGCGGGCCAGGACCTGCTACTGCCGATCACATTAATTGCGCTTTAAGTCTACGGGCCTGCGGCTGAGCTAACACTTCTTCCTGGGAATGCAATTAATATGGAATGTCTACTTGTTGCCCACCACATACCCCCCCCCACCCCCCACATACCCCCCCCCCACACACACACACACACACACACGCACACAAATGCTTCAGCTCTGTGGGTAATTAGTGACTACGTTAGCTGCCTCTCAATGAGTTTTACCACAGTCAACATCTACTGCAGCATTGAGTCATGAGGGCACAGAATTAATCAAATGATCATTCCTGCTAGCAACCTTGTTAAAGTCTCTTATATTGTTATTGTACAGCATCATGGTAAGGCTTGTTGTGGCGTTGCAGGTTAGCTCACCATCCCTCATTAGTGAAGCTGTTTGCATTGGAGTGACTTGCATTGAACTTCAACCAGAGTCCAGATGCAAATCTCTATTGTTCTTCTATTGTTTTCATTGCATGTACATAGAATATGATTCGGGTGCAAAGGTAAAAGGGCTCAAAAATATACTTTAAAACACACATTGGATTGACATTAAGTAAACCAAACATCAACATCTCACATACACCCTTGTCAACGTAAGCTGTTATAAAGTTCAAAGTAAAAGAGTAAAAAGGTTTTGTGTATTGCCCCATTGGTAATAATAAATAATAGATGTAAGAAAATTCATATTGTGCCACTGGACAGAGAGATGTTCCAAACCAAATAAATAAAAACAGAGGCTTTGAGTTGGCTGATTTGTTGTTCTTTGTGATTACAGTAGGAGTGTGTTACAATGGTTATACACATCTGTTTATGTGACAGACTCAGAGCAGAGTGCTGAAGAGGGATCAGTATCTCTCCGACAAGACTCCCAACTGAGCTGCACAGCGGTGGTGGACAGCACATAGAGCATGAGTTGCTCAAATTGGGCACTAGGGACTTCCCAACCAATTAAGGGTGTGGTTGACCTATCAGTCAAGAAGCATGCTTTAAATAGCCAAAGTTGTCCAAAGGATTGATATAAAAGATGAGATGACTATTTCAGTCTTTTCTCCCTCCCACTCTTGATTTCCAACATTTCAGATTTTCACCAAACTGCAAAATAATTTCCAATTTACCTTGAACATAAAGTTTGTTCATGACTCTTTAGTAGATGGTATATTTGCCTTGAGCAGGGAAAGCTGGATTCCTGGATTTTGGGGCTTTTTTAAGTTGTGCTTGGGTTTGTTTTTTATTTTGCTAATCAACGTTTTAACTGTGTTTTCAAATTGGCACAAAGATGTGACTGCAAAAGTTTGACGATGCATTAACTTGAGTGAAAAATTTGCTTTATGAATCTGCTTCATAAAGGGTGATAGACCAGAGGACCAAGGAGGGTGTCTGATGATTTCTGAGATTAGTCAGTGGCTACTGACGTCCCAGGCACACAAACCCTCACTGCATCCATTGCTAAATAGATCACAGCTAATGTCTGTATACAGTTAGTACATTGCTTCCTGCTTTAAGTATTTGTGCTAAGCTAAACTAGCCATCTCTTGGCTGTATTACAGTTGAAGAACAATGAGAGTTGTATCCCTCTTCTTGCTAACCGCAAGCAATAAAGAAAGAAAGCTCTGGTGATGAATCACAGCTGTCTCTGTTGCATTTTCAGACATGAGAATGAGAATGAGAAAACAGAAAGGCATTGGTGGGTTAAAAAACAAATATGGCTTCATTGAACCAGCAGCCGCGGGTTCGTCTCCGACCTGCGGCCCTTTGCTTCATGTCATTCCCCTCTCTCTCTCCTTTCATGTCTAAGATCCAAATGATGCCCAAATAATAATCTTAAAATCTTAAAAATAATCGTAAAAAGAGAAACTCACTAAAGATAATTAATTATTAATAGTAAATTATAGAAAACTAAAGTGTGTGTAGAAGGGTTACAGGCATTTAGCTCAGCTGTGTGGCGGCCATCTACATAGCATTACATATCTATCATGTTGCCCTTTCCACCCTCGACTTCACCTTATCTCTCCCTCGCCTCATTCTTGCTTATTAAAACCTTCCCCATCACACCGGTTCCTCTCCATTAGTTCTCATGCTGGCCTCTGGAACCTTGTCAACTCAAACTCCAGTTCTTCTTCACCATCCTCTTGTCACTACATATATTTTTTTATCATATTTCCTCCCTAACTTTCTTCTGTGTAACCCTCCTTTCCTCCTCTTCCTCTAATTCTCTGGCATACTTCAGTGACTGCAGGACTGATTCACACAGGCGTAGGACTCACACTGAAGCTGAATTCTGTCAACTTTTTGGATCTTGTAATGTAATGTGTTGCAGTGCTTCCTTGTTCCCTCCAGCAGCCTCTGTGCAACTAACAATGAGTCCATAACTAAATAAAAATGGGAATTTGACTGTGCAGTGTCCCAAAATATTAATATTAATAGATGTTATTGTTATATTTTGTCATAGTATATAAACAGTGCTGTTGTTTAAAGAAGCTATATGTGACTTTCAGTCACTGTTGATTCTAGCGACCCCTTTGGACAAAAGCGGTAGTGTTTCCACCACACCTGCTGGCGTAAAGGTCAAGGAGATAGCGTTACCAGGGGTCATATAGTTGAGATAAATATTTTGCTAGGACAGAAAACCATTGATTTACTATAAGAGCATTTCAAGAGTTGCATCGGTACCTTAGTTGGATGTATCGTGAGAGAAAGCAGGTATCACTGTTGCTGTGTCACGAGACAAAGCATTAAAAGATTGTTGTAGTAACCAACATAATAAAAAATCTGATTAATATAACGCTTTATATAAAACACAAGGATGCTTTAGACAGGTACAGGGGTACAAGGGAAAAGAAAATAGTAGGCCAACAAAAACACGGACTAAAAGGAATAAAAAGCGAATGCTTAATGGAAGGGGGGCTTAATTTAATCTAGGGCCATACCTCAGGGCTCACACCTCATGGACATTTATGAATCATTTAAAATCCTGTAATTGTCTTCATCTGTTGAAAGACTGACCGAGTGTGACTAGGCTTTGCCTTCCACGTTCCCTTTTAGCTTTTAGTTCTTCATTTAACCTCCTTCTTTCCTGTGATGGTCCTGCCCCAGTATCATCCATAATTACAGCAGATAACTTCTAAAATTACATTAGAATATTAGTAGGCCTATATAAAGAAATCTCCCGCTACCTTTTTCCTGGCGGGATACAATAACACAGGTTTTTCAGGTGTTGCAGTGAAATCTGTTGACTCTTCAGAATGTATTACCGTAGCGCCGTCTACCCGCCCTAAATCATTCTGTGACTTCACAGGAAAAATCAGACCTGGGCATAAAATCTATATCAAAACAACGTTCTTTTCACTGTACACTTACACAGTTTGAGCAACTTTTAAAAGTTACATATAGTCACTTTTATTGAAAGAACACTACATTATAAAGCTATATAGAACCAATCACTATATTTGTTGACAATATTGTCCGGGTAAAAAAACTCCTGCATCCCGTGCAAACTATGTAACAGTACAGAGCAATATACTCATATCTTACTCATCTAAAACACATGTTAGATGCTTTCATATGTCAACACTTTCACTAACATTACGGTGGACCCCTTATTTACCTGTTGGGCCCCAGAATAAAGAAAATCACACCACCCAAAACAAGCAGTCAGCCCGACGTTGCTGTTCCTAACCCTAGATTTGGTTTATCAAAGACGCTGGCAAAGCAACACAGGACAGAAAATGGTCCGATGGATATCAAACTTGAGAGTTATCTCGCTATGGGCACGTGTAAGTGTGGTGGTTTGGATTAGAAATGCTAAAGATATCAGCCTGTCTTAAAAGCTAAATATATAGGTAAAAGAAGCATACATTGGCTTTTGCTACTCTAGCCGCTGAGCACGCCCCCTCTGACCCTGAGGACCAGAGACAGAGAGCAGCCAAGGTGGTAAGCCTCTCCTCTCCAAGCGTTGCTCCTATGGCGCTATTTTGATGCTAAGAAGCCATCAGCCGCCGTTAGCATTCCATTGACCGCCACTCATTTTGACATTAAATAACTTTACATCTGAAGGGTTTAAAGACTTTATTTGTCCATCATTTATTTCTAAAGAAACACAACAACGTAAAAAAGGCTCGAATATCTTGTACCTCACGTCATGGCTGCGTAGCAGACGTTTTTATAAAAACAAGCCAACGATTTGTGATAACCATGCAACTTACTGTCGCACAGTAGATGAATCACCGTATAGTACCAGATAAGCTCACAAACAGTTTGGACTAACATAAGCTGTTTAGGTTTAATTACTAATGTTATGTAATGTGCTGCCGATGCAGGTGTGGTTACGCGCACAGTAGCTGCTGATGACAACATAAAGAAGCGTTAAGCTCAGCGGGAGGGAAATTGTTTGTTTCATCATATTGGTTGTATCCTTAAATATGCTTTTCTTTTGTTGTATTAAGGGGGAGTTGGAGCAGAGCTTTGAGCTGTTTGAGGTATTTAACACTGGAATAACACCCTTGCCTACTGTTGAAACGGGATTGACATTACAGTTAACTAGCATTTAGCCTGTGCCTGTGTTATTTCCCAACATATACGTACGCTCTCCATTTCTGCTGATTGGGAATGATTGAAATTTCTCTTGCACAGCTACCAGAAGACTTACAACTTTCAGACAGGTTGCTCACGTCACATCTACGTCTTTAAGCTCAGTTGGAGGCTGCGCGGTAACGCTCAGCCATCACCGGAAAAGTGCTTCCAATAGGATGTTTTGGTCCATTTCTATGAGAGCAGCAGAGATTTGGCAGCTAAAATGGGACGTACACCTCAGAGCCACAAAAATGTGCAAAGTAGCACGACTTTGGACTGACTTTGAAGAAGTTAGAATAATACTCCAAAATTTCATAACGTTTCAGAATCCCCACACTTCCAAAGCACAACCAGAAAACCAGCACAGACAGAGCGTGATGCCACTTATAGGCAGGCTATTTATCTTATGAAGCAAGATTGTTATGCTGAAATGTTAAATTGTTTAACAACACAAGACAACACCGTCTCTCTCTCTCTCTCTCTCTCTCTCTCTCTCTCTCTCTCTCTCTCTCTCTCTCTCTCTCTCTCTCTCTCTCTCTCTCTCTCTCTCTCTCTCTCTCTCTCTCTCTCTCTCTCTCTCTCTGTGCACACACAGTCCAGTTCTGGTGGTTGATTAACGCAGATATGGGCTGATTAGCTCTCATAACGGGCCAGATGGGTTGCGCACTGCCATGAGTCCATGAGGCAAATGTCTGATTACTCTACATTTTCATTGTGACATTTTATGACATTTTGAATCTGCAACGTTCTCTATCAGGTCAATACAGTAGTACAATGTAGTAGTAAGCTATACATTAGTGTGGCATATGAAGTGGTTTGGGGTCCTTTGGTAAGTCATTTTGGGGGACAATTTGGTTTTGATGAATTCTACAAGCAGCAATACCACAGGCCAAGTAAGTGCATGTTCAAACAGGCACATTACTAGTCTCAATTCAAAGGAATGGCCATAAGTCTAGCCAGAAGTAATTTTTTTTGTTAGTGCATCACAGTAATTTGGTCTATTTGCTCAATTAAAATGTATTTTAAACTTTTGATGTAGAAGTCAAGCAAAATTGAGATTCTTTCTTGTGTAAATTTACATGATGACGTCAAGAATGAGATCTGCCCATCTTCCCCAGGTAGACAATCAAGATTAAAGTATAGATTTTTAAAGTGATGATGGTGAATAGGTTGAGCATGGTGGTTTTCCATCATTTGAAACCGAGTAAAAAGATCCAGAGCTGTTATAGTGAGAGAAATGTTACATATTCTGTTTCATGGCTGTGTTCAATAACAAAGTGAAGACTGCTGTTTTTTTTCGTTAAAGTGCAGCAAGAGAAAATGATTTGAGGAGAAAACTCTGTGTTTAATTATAACAAAGGGTTGTTTTTAGCTTTACCAGGGGGACAGTCCCACTCTGATACTCTTCTAGAGGTTGAATCTTGCTTCTGATGCCCTACCACACTGGTCATATTGACACAAACAGCTACTGAAAGCTCCCTCACAAGTGCAGAAAGCCCATCAGAAAGTCTCAAGTGAGACAATTATAAGTTCCTTCTAAAATTTGCCGCCTGTCCGATAGCATACCACGTCAACCTTTGGAAAGCCTGTGATTGTGCATCACACCCATAAACACACCGTGACACAAGAAAGAATCTCAATTTTGCTTGACTTCTATATCAAAAGTTTAAAAACACACCGTGCGTTGCAGAATAACCCACCATCTGATGCAAGATGACACTTTTTTAGATAAGAACAAATGGGGTCCTGCCCCCTCTTCTTCCATCTGCAGCCCTCTCTCTATACAGTTTAAAAGTGCTAAAGGGTTATTTCCAATTGCTGCCATGTGCCTTCAGTGGGAGTGGCGAAAAGGTTAATGAATTCAACACTGTAAGCCATGACTCCCCTTACAGTGGGCACAGAGCTAGGTGGCGGGTGCACAGCGCTTCAGCAGCATGCTGATGAGCGCAGCAGTAGAGGAGAGTGTTGCTGCCCCCTAAAGGCAGAGATCAGCTGGTGCAAGGCAGGGAAATGACATTCATTCAACACAAATGTCTGTAATTACAATGTCTGTCGAGAATTAAAACATACAATTTTCCTTTACTTCCTTGAATAGGTATCACAATTTTAATGTTTTACAATTCTGGACACCAAGTCCAGGGGTATTTTCATTCATTTTCCTTTCCTTGGCTTAAGCTAGTGCTAAAAAAAACAATTAGTCAATTATTTGATTAGACTCCTGACAGAGATATATTTTCAGTCTTTATGTTATTGAATATACATTTCTTATAATTTTTTTATACCTGTTGTAAGTGGCCTTATTACATTGGAGCAAATTTTTCAATTGCTCTGTATGTCTGGCACATACTGCAGAATTGACAATAAAGTTGCGTTGACGTGACTTGACTTGACTATTCATGTATTTTAGTACAATAGCAGATTTATTGCTTTTCTTCACTTCCATCAGGTCCGAATAAAGCATATACCTGAGAGGCTAGTCTGTAGGTGAAACAAAACAGGCCATTTGAAAACTTTACTTCTGGCTCAAGAAACTTGATGAATGATGTGATGAGTGATTGACATTGGTAATTGATTTTGCATTATTTTGGCATCTAAAAAACAATCATTAATCACAGCTGTATTTGTTACTTTGCAATGTGGTAGCAGTCAGGCAAAGATTAGAAAACAGGCAGAGCGCGCGTTGCACTTACCCTCTGCCTAGTAATCTTGCCAGTAAGCAGCAGTACATGTAAATGCAAAAACAAGCCAAGGCAGATAAAGGGAAAAGGAGAGGCTTAGAGAGAGAGAGAGGGAAAGAGAGAGAGAGAGAGAGAGAGAGAGAGAGACAGAGAGGGAGAGGGAGAGAAATTCAGGGACAATTTATGTGTATATCCTCTGAATCTGAGCTGCATCTCACACTGCATTTCAACAACTTGACAGAGGACGTCAGCAGCAAGGGACCTGAACCAGTGACCAGAAACAATCCCCCGGCAGGCTGTGTATTTCTGCTTTTCCTCCACACATCCCTCCATCCATATCCAAGCCCTCCCTCCCTTGTAAATCAAAGCCACATGCAGCACAGCTCCAGAGGTAGCCAGTGGTACATCAGGTGGAAGAAAATCCAATCTATTTGATTGAGATATTATTTGCATAGTGTACACTGTGGCTATTAAGACTATGATTAAAACAATCATTCCAAATCCGCTCTAATGGAAAGCCTGCAGAGCAGAAAGCACATTTTTGCTGTGATTGGCTGCAGATAACTTTAGCCATGCGTAACACTGGGGGAATAAATCCTTTGGAGATGTTTGCTTCGCGTCCCAGGAGGCCACATCATTCATTTTGCAGTGTGGCAGAAGGTTCAGCATACAGAGTTATGGGCCAGCAGCTTTTGTGTTTACTCAGTAGTTATGAAGTCCATGGAATAGACGCAGGGCCAGCTCTGTGTTTTTCTACTCCCCGTGCAGTTCCTCCCTTCTGCTCTTAAAATGACAAGCGGCGCCGTGGCCGTGCAATTCTGAGCAGGAGGGAGAGAGAGAGAAAGAGAGAGAGAGAGAGAGAGCAGTTGGGGTGGATGCACCATCCTTTATTTATGGAGCTGGAAGCAGCCATGACTGACAACCTGGGATGGCAGAGAGGTCTATCTTACTCAAGCCCCCCAAGCCCCTCAGGCTGTTTCACACCCAGGACTCTGTCACAAACACAATCATCAGCACTGTCGGGTGAAATCATCCTATCTTCAAAATGTCACCTTGTCAGGCTTGCTTTTTGGACCTTTTGGAGTTTATCTGCAGAAGGGGATACATTTTTCCAACCTGTAGGTGACCAGGTAAACTAGATGTATGATAAGAACTGGATACAGCGTTCGAGGCAGAGCCCCATTAAGTTCTATGAAAGTAGCTCAGTGGTACATGAAACCGCCATAAAGCCAAAACGTACCCAGAAGATTGGCCCAGAGACCTGCGCCGGCCAAGCCGGCTGTTTCCAGTTTTGCACTCTACTAACTTGAAAGGGGATTAAATGATTTAATCGTGAGGCTCTTCTAGACTTTCCAAATGTTATCGGACCGAATGGATCAAATTCTGAGTGAAATGAGTCATTTAGTGTCAACAGGTGATTTACAGACATCAATTTCGCCATATGCAGTAATGGCTTCTGCACATTGCCTGCATGGCGTGAGGGTGTCAGTCGTGTGGCTGTTATTTTGGCTCCCATAAAATATAAAGTTCTATATATACATACAAGGCTAGCAGCAGGAGCGCCACATCAGACACGTTTCTGGTGTGCAACAACATTTAGAAAACGCAACAGAAACGCCACGCAGGCCGTGTGCAGGAGGCCTACGTCTATGGTAGCAACTTCTTAGAAACCTCCATAAGCCTTGACAGGCCGACGTGCCGTTGGAATAATTCAGATCCACTCTGTGATATGCTTTCAAAGATTTATTTAAAGAAAAAACTTTAAGAAACATAGTCCAGTTACATGAAAAATAGTACATAAAGGTGAACGTGGATGTGGTGAAATCTTTCCGTAGCTGCTCCTTTTGTTCTTCTAAATCATGTTTATCCTTCAATAAATGTAACAATGAGTGCAGCCTTCTCTGCCTCAGCTTTGATGCACCTTTGAAGTGGTGTTTGAAGGACTGGACTTTGACAGCAGTGATGCGAGTTTCATCCATGACCAGGTGAACTCTGTAGTGCTGTATTCACAATCATGTTGTCAGGAAAAGGTCTCCCCAGTTCAGATAGCCATCTCTTCGCATCCTGAATAAATCCACTGGTGCGTTCACTGATGCGTGCAAACCCATTTTCTCTCTTTTTCTTTTTCTTCTTCAGGAAGTAAGGGAATCACTGCTTCATGTTGTAAAATTACGTCTTTCCAACAATTTCCCAGTTGTAATTGTACAATGGAAGCATTTTCATCCGTTTGCATCAAATCCACTGTAGAGTGAATGACAGCTTTGATTTTGTTACCACTTGCTTGCTGTTTCTTTTTTTTGTAGTTTTCCTGCCAAAGCCTTGACAGCGGGTTTTATATATATTATCTATATATATATATATATATATATATATATATATATATATATATATATATATATATATATATATATATATATATATATATATATATATATATATATATATATATGTGTGTGTGTGTACAATTAATGCATCCAAGCATCCAGCCAAGAAAGAACAATTGATTCCAATTCAACAACAACATCCCGAAGCACATCCATACACCACCCCGACGGACCACAGCGCCAAGACAATTAAACGGAGATCAGAGCCACTGACAATGCATGTGCAAGTACCAACAAACTAATTTTCTGTTGACTAATTGTAGCGTCTTGTCTACATCCTCCATAATCTGCCTAGAGGCTGAGTGATGCAAAAGTCACCGCTCCATGACGCTCCATGATATGCTTTCAAAGATGTATTGTTCATTGGAAGTCAGAAAACACATTAAATAACAAAATCCAGAAATATACTGCATAAAGGTAAATATGGATGTAACGAAACTGTGATAAAACTTGAGGTCAACAGAAAATACAAAAACCCAAACTCACCTCTGTCTAGGCTTAGCCATGCAGATGCACAGGTGTTTAAATAGACTTATTATTGTCAGACTAACCTCCATGGTAGCCTACATCATGTAATAGGTGAAAACTATAAACCATAAACAAACATAATATACTTGGCTCCTATACCTATGGGGTAGAGATTTTTTGGGTCTGAGGTCTTCAGTCACTTTGTTCAATTTGCCTCGAAGTCTGGCCATTATAGCTGAAAATCAACATATCTGGAGATACAAGGTTTTGATATGACTATGGCGTGTTGACCTGAGTGTGTAGAAGCACAAGCAGGTTCACTGACATACACACACACTGAATAAGAGAGAATTGGATATGGAAGTGACAGATACAGGAACAGATTTGAACCTGACGCACTTTCATCCTGAAAGCCTTTTTTCACACAATCCTTTCATATAAGTCCTGTTTTTCATTTTTTGTACTGACTACTGTCCATGATCGTGGCCTGTGCTCAAGCAATGAAAGAGCACATGAAAGCTTTAGCTCCAATAGCGCTGCATAAATATTGCACAACACAAACATGTTTGGCCATTTTACACTTTTTTGCGTTTGTCTGACAGCTCCATCAACAAGCATTTGGAAGGTTTCCATTCACATGAATAAAATATCAGGAGAAACAATGTCTGTGTTTGATAAAAAAGTTTCTCTCCGTCTGATGCACGGCGTGGACTACAGAAAAGCAAGTGACAGCTCTCTCATAACTTTGATTTTTATCTGTTGCAGCATACACAAGTGCATTTTAGTCCATGGGACACAGTGGGACTGGTCTTCTCCCCCTCCCAAAGCTATATATAAACTTCAAAGAAATAGAAAACGACACATAATATCATGGAAATGAAATGCAGTCTCCTTTCAGGACTCATGCTTCCCGCAGAATGTTTAAAATTTAAACATGCTTGTCGAAGAATTTACAAAGTGCCTGACAAATTATTAGCGGCAACTGTGAGAGCGTGAAATGCCTCCCCAGATCGGATGCTTCTAATAGCATGGTGATTCTACATCAGTGAAGTGTTTGCTTTGTTGGCGTGGGATCACATCGCACATCTGCCATTGGCCTGACAGCCAGGGAGAGCCCTGTAATAAGTGCCTTAACAGCTGAAACACCTAGCAACGGGATGACAGGGCTTTCATACATCATGTTCACCGATCGATAAAGGAAGAAAGCCGACACCTTCTCAAGAGGATCTCTTTGAAAGTAGTCTGAGACACATTAAGGGTTTGAGCCCGTGGCTGGAGGTCCAACAATGTGATTAAAAGCGCTGTTCTTTGAGGTCAAAGACATACTTACAAACACTCAGGACACGCTCCAACATGCTAGGGATCAGTAGCTTTGGGAGCAATTTGATTCAGAGACGCACGAGTGCCGACTTTGCCTGGAGCAAAGATGTGTCTTTTTTAGCATGCAGTAACCCTCCTTTCATCTGCTGGCTTGCAACTTGCAGTGCGATGTGGGTTTTACACTGAGCACAGGCTCGGAGCAGGAGAGAGAGAGACAGAGAGCGGGCCAAGGCTCGCATGGCAATTACACTGATACATGCAGGAGCTGTAGGACCTATTTCAACATGGCTCAGTAGTCAAGTTGATGGGAAAGTGTTAACGCTGGTATATGAACGCTTGATATACAATATGTGTGTTTGCCTTAAGGAGAGCGCTATGGCACAGAAACTCAGTTCTTTGTAGATCTTTTTTTCCAAGCCAGTTTTATTTCTATAACCCGAAATTGCTAATTTGTGCCAGAGGTATTCAATTCTATGCAACATATGACACTCCCTATCCGTAGACCCTTGATTTAGGCTCAGGAAATATTTTCAGTAAGAGCAACAAAGGATGGATCATTCTTACAGGACAGACATAGTAGGGGTAGAACGGTACAAGAGACTGCTGCCTTTTCTAGCTGATTGTCCTATTTTGATTACAAGTTCCAGATGGAGTCTGGAGAGGATGTGGGATACTTTACACTCTTCAGGCTGTTGCAGCTAGCCCGGGGGAGTGACTGTATGACACTAGGTGGTGGAGCCTGAGACAAAAAAATTGCTTTTTCTTTTTGGATTTTTGTTTATCTTTTCCCTCCATTGTACCGAACCGGGATGTCTGACCAAACGCATGAACCGAACTGTGACTTGTGTACCACCCCTAATACACAGCAAATATACACAGAGCAGACAGCACCGACAGACTAACAATATGAAGAAACACCATTACAAGATAAAGTAAATACATTGCAAAAATACGCAAAGGAGACATAAAATGTAAGGATTTTAATGCAAAGTTAACCTGTTTTAGGTTGTTTAATCACCAGTTTAACAGCTGATGTGGTTTCCATGTGTGTAACTCTTAGGATTGATTTTTATGCTTCTGTATTTGGGCTCAAAATTTCCCATAGATGTATTGTAATATTCATTTCCTACACTCAGTTGTGCACTAGTGTTATTATGACTCTTGTTAATATGCAAGAGCACAATGTGTTGTTTATTAAAGAAAACATACTGCAGATGAACAATTATGAAAATAATTGTTGCAACCCCAAACCAAACCATTAGATCTTAAGATTGTGTTGAAATGTAATTGCCTAATTCCAATTACCAAGTACACAAGAAGAAACCAGTACAACAATGCTGATGCTCACAAGGCTCATTCAGAAAGCTGTATTATCTATTTTATCCTGTTATGTAAATATTGTTATTCACTTATTTTTGGTTAATTTCATTCATTACATTTCATAATCATATGCAGTATGTGTTTGGAACACATGTAAATTGTCATGCCAATAAAGCCTATGGGATTGAATTTGAATTACAAAATACTGTATGACAATAAATTGGTGTGCCTTCTGGCACCTTGGATTACTGCAATATATACATATATCTGACTGGCAGTTTAATACAGCAGTGTTTCATTCTGCACTGTGAGGGAGAACGAGGTGACTGTGGTTAGTTCACATATCTATAATAACAGCAGGACAGTTGAGTATTTCAACCTGTGGCGTTGTTAGGCCTTGGTGTCTGTTGCTACTGAATAGCCATGAATATATGTACAGTACAGTATAAACTGGATATGCATGGTGTGTAAGCGTGGGAGAGTGATGAAAAAAAAAACGTGATGTGTGTGAATGTGCCTCTAAACTGACTGAGTGTGTGTGTGTGTGTGTGTGTGTGTGTGTGTGTGTGTGTGTGTGTTTGTGTATGTGTGTTTGTGTGTGTGTGTGTGTGTGTGTGTGTGTGTGTGTGTGTGTGTGTGTGTGTGTGTGTGTGTGTGTGTGTTTGTCTGCGTTATACATGTTACACTAGGAGGAGGAAAAAAATCAACTTTAAAAAGTTTTTTTATTTTCATTCTTTACGTTTCATTTTACAAAACTCAGGTTGCAAAATGTTAAAAAATGTATTAATCCTGAAATGGAATTCACAGTGTTTTCAGAAAACAAATTACACACAGGCCGGAAATACACACACTCATGCTCAGTACCTACACATGCACTAATGGAGAGATGTCAGAGTGAGTACCGGAAAGACTCCCCGAGCAGTTGGGGGTTTGGTGCCTTGCTTAAGAGCACCTTGGCAGTGCCCAAGAGGTGAACTGACACCCCTCCAGTTCCTAGTCCACCTCCATACTTTGGTCCGTATGAGTTCCCAACCCAACTCCCTACAGAATGAGTAACTAATGCTACATTGTTTCTCAGCAGCTGGTCATATGGCACGGTTCACCTCATGTGCTCCGAATAATTTGGCATGCAGTGAACACACTGGTCATTTATTTAAAAATGTGCTCCTGCTATTCTTCACCACTGTTTTGGAAGAAGGAAATAACACGAGTAATAGCAGACCAGCTTCAAAAGTGACATATTTTCTTTTCAAATTAGTGCTGGAGAATGTGAGGTGGTTCATGTGATTTCCAAAAGTTACTGATAAATACAGTAAAGAAACTTAGAATTGAGAATGAAATATGTGGGAGAATGACACATCTGCCATATCCAACTTTAAGCCCTGTATAAAATAGCACAAAAGTGTTGGGTAGTCACAAAATGGAAAGCCCTGTTACACCACAGTGTATTTTACAATAACCATGTGCCTGAGTATTGTAAGCTTGAAGCATTTGTGATAACCCGGGCACTGTGTGTGTGTGTGTGTGTGTGTGTGTGTGTGTGTGTGTGTGTGTGTGTGTGTGTGTGTGTGTGTGTGTGTTTGTGTGTGTGTGTGTGTGTGTGTTTTAAGAAGGGAGCTTTCTGTTTTTAGAGGTGAGCTGTTGCACTGTTACAACATTGTCAGCTCAACTCAACACTTTGGCGCCTCCAAATGGCATCAAATTGCAACTACTTGACTTAGAAACCAAAGATCATATACTGTAACCACACACACAAACACACACACACACACACACACACACACGCACACACATCCTCAGCTCTACAGTTCTTTACAAGAATTTCATGAAAGCAAACAGAACTATGTGAGCTATGTTATCACAAAACCATATTTGGTCATCTTGAGGATATCTGAACCATCCCCATGACAACCGAGCAAACTCCATTGGCTGATTTGGACTACTGGATGATGTTGCCAGTCACTTACTGTCACTGTAATTTTCTCATCTAGGTTTCTCAGGTTTTAATCACATCTCACTGCAGGGGCCAGGCGCTGTAAACATTCGAAGGGGGGGCGCCAGGGGGCATGCTCCATTTATGGCAGCTTGGCTTTTCAAGCCATTGGAGATAATAGCATACTGCCATCTGTACATAATTTGGGGAAAACATGATAGTTACAATGGAAAAGATGCATCCTGTCGTGCCTACATCCTATTTTGTATCTAACTTTTTTCCCGTCTTCATCATTCAGGAACCAAAATACAACACATGTTGACAATGACTCATTTTCACTCCTACTTCCTAAAAAGGGGCAAAAATTGCTGGATGTTACTTTATTAAAGTTATATAACATAGGTAGGGCAATATGGCGTAAACAGCATTGCAAATATTGAAACCTATTTTTAAGTTGAGTAGAGTTAACAGAAGGAAAGGCCATATTTCTCCCCAGTCATACAACTTTTGCTCCATTGATTTGCTGCTTCAGTCAGAAGACTGAGGGGACAAAGCTGTTTTTTTAAAGTTATTTAAAAAAAAAACTTTGGCCTTTACTCAGCAAATGGAGCTAGCTCAGATGTCATCACCTTTTGTTGTAATCAAACTCTCAAGAGCTAATAGATAGGCCTTTGACTTTAAATATGCCTGATTTAACCAGACCTTGGTAAAGATTTTCTCATGAGGTTGGAGCAGGGTTCGCAGGCTCATGTGTTGTTTAGCCTTGATGTGGTGCTGAGGCAGAGCCATGAACAAGTACTGCTCAATGTCTGTGAACACAAAGGCAGGGCTTAGTGTTGGATGAGGCCCTGCTGTTGGCACCAAAGACACTGGTGCCATGTAGCTTATATTTTATTTTACCACTTGTTTGTTGTGTTTACACGTGTGTGTGTGTGTGTGTGTGTGTGTGTGTGTGTGTGTGTGTGTGTGTGTGTGTGTGTGTGTGTGTGTGTGTGTGTGTGAGTGAGTGTGAACGACCAGACAGGGCGAGCACAGCCACGGGACCCAGAGAAGGAGTGGGCTTATCGAGGATCTATCCTTTCCCACACTCTTGTGCTCCGACCCAGACTAGGCCTTCTCTGATTTCCCTGGAGTGAAACTGCCGCGGCTTTGATATTCTCCAGCAAACTTTATCTCTCCAGCAAAGTTAATGGTCAAAAATCAAGACGTGTTGGCTCGGCTGATCATTCAGAGGAAGCTGGCGTGGTTGAGAGGCAGATTGGGCCCCGGGAAATCAATAACCCACTCTGCTCTAACACGTTAGCATTCACGGACAGACAGGCTGGAGATAAATGTTCTGCCTTTATTTGGGATGAGCACAGAATGTTGTAGTCATCACTGCTTCATTCTTTTTCAGCCTGAAGCATGATGTATGCCATCTGTGATGTCTTTGTGTATAGTTAGTTAGAGTTTAAAGCTAAACTGAAGTTTAAATATCTTTTGCAGTGACATCAGTATATACATTTTTGGTGTTTTTTCGTTTAGTCATAATTGTGATTACAAAAACGAAAAGAAGTTTGTGTGTGTGACATAGTATGTGACTGCTGAATAGCTAAATTACTGAAGCTAAACTGGATTAATAGCTTAAATCTGTAAGAAGAAGTTGAAGTAGTGAGAAAAGTGGGAATAAGTATGAATTTTATTGGCAAGTTGAATGACACCACTTACGTATGAAAGATGTGGAACAATTAAATATTTTTTGAAAAGCAAATGTTAAAGCTAAACGGGACTGCTGTTTAAAATTTGTAATAAAAAGGCGAAGTTTTAAGAAATGTGGAAAAGTGATAATTGTTTAAATTAATATGTATTAAGAAAAATACACCATGAGCATAATGTATAAGTCCTACTGCTTATTGAGCACATTGGCTGACAGTAGACAAGCATACCTACTTTTGGCTGTATATATGTTGCGTGACAAGAACAGATTGTGGGCATGAGAGCAAGTTATAAAGAAGGGACTAAAATGATTTTAATCCAAAGTGCTTTACATCAGGAAAGTACAAAACAACACATGATACACTTAAAAGAATGAAGCATATAACACAGTAAAATCAGAAAAGCTTACAAAGAAACAGGAAAGTAAAATTGTCACACCATTACTAGGTATTAAAAGCCAGCCTAAGATTCAGAGATGGAGGTCTTAAACTAATAAAGGCATGATTTGCCTTTTCTAAGTCGTGCCTGATCAGGCAAGGCTTAACGTTAGCCAGGAGACAAAGCTGGAAAAACTAGTTCTAAAAACATTGTGGCTCTGTTTTGAAGGCCATGATTTCGGCAAATTGGCTGTTGTTACTTTGGTTGATTTTTGGACGAGTGTGTGTGGGGGGGGAGAATCATGCAGCCAAGCTAGTGTTGTTTATTGTTGCTTTGGACCTGACCCAGACCTCTGGGTACTGGTGCCATCTCTCTCTCTTTCTGGGAAGCATGTAAAAGTGTGGCAGGCCCAACCAAACATCCCCTTATCTTGCAGCTGTCTACTCCCTGAAGTACTCCTTTGCCTGGAAAAGTATGGTATGTTGGACACTGACCTGAACGAGATTGGGGTACCATCATCTCAACTTTGCATATCTTTTTTAGTTTTGTCATAATATGATATTGTGAATAAGGGGCAGGATTTTTATAAGCATTGTTCTTCCTGCTCCTTCTTAAACTTCCACCTTTGAAATTCCACCACATAATTTAAATTATTTTCTCATTGCTCTATTGACCAAAGTATTAAGAACTTAGCAGTCATAACTCTTCACTTTTCACCTCAGTCAACAGGCATGAGATGCTTCAGAAATCCATCTCTCCTCTGTCATCCAGCCTGCAGCTGCTGCAAACAGCTGTGGTCACAGTTTCTTATGGGCATCATTTAATTGTTATCATGCAAAGCCCCTTTCTCCCCGAGGAGAGAGCGGTTTTCTATGATAACAATTAATTTGTCACTCCCTCCAACAAAGTCACTTCGGTGTACTCAAGTGCCAGCTGCGTCTTCGCTGCGTAATAATGGCTGTTTTTGTTTTGATGCTGTGTGACTGCTCAGCTGCAGAAATGCTGGTGGTAAGCCACAGGTTTTATTATGAGCCATAAGAAGTAGCACTTGGAGACAGATGGTTCACAGGATTCCAATGGGTTATTTTCTTGCAAATGATTTTAAAAGTGTTTATTTATTTTTTTGGCAGAAAGCTGGAATAAAAACAAAAAGAAATCACAGAGTTATATCAAAATATTCTTTATTTGCTTGGACTTAGACATTTGTGAAAAAGTGTCTATATAAAGAAATAAAATAAACTTTTAAATAAATAATGTACTTAAATAAGACCGTCAAGCAAAAGAGTAAAGGTGAGTGCATTTCAACAGTGGCCTTCTTACACAGAGTACTGTACATGTATTTACATTATCTATCCCTTAACTTCCACTTCCTATTTTTTGCAATCCATTCTCTCCCCTTCCGTCCTCCCAG
>NC_048408.1:2151524-2167625 GCF_013103735.1 Etheostoma cragini
CCCCCCGCCCACCACTGTCATTTCCCAATCCTCTCCCGTGCAGTGTTCAGTGAAAGCTCTGCATTCACCATTCTTAGTCTTCATGTGAGCTCTGGGACTCCGGTCCAGATAACTTTCCTCCCCTAGGCAGGCCTCCCCCTCTTGCACTTTCACTCTGACTTTCTTTTTCTGTCAATGCACTCCATCTTACGGCTCTCATCTTTGTTTATCCTGAAAAGAGGGAGGGCAAAAACTGGGATTAGGACAAAGGACTAATAGAAAACATCTGGAAGTTTGTGCAACGAGTCACATGTTGAGCAACGTTTTGTAATAAAGCCCTTCTTATCTGCAGAAAGTTTTCTGTCTCATTGACTTTGTTTTTTTCAGAGCAAACTGGGACGTGTTCTCAAGGCGAGGTTTTGGCTCTACTAAAAATGGTCTTTTGCTACATACTGGGGCCAAATTAAGCATTCTTGTGGTGTCATTTTCTGCCCCGACTTTAATGAAAGCAGTGTGAAATCCAACTGTTGCTGGAGGATTCAGCCAGTAAGTGTAGCTCAGAGGCCTTTCTTTAAAAAGACTTAAATTTGACTGCAGATGTGAGCTCAGAGGGTATAAAGTAAAGAACAGTCAATGCCAACTACTTCATTCAAAAGTCGGTTTTAAAACTAAAATCTAGTTCCACGGTCAATCGAGTTGAAGTGATGTTATTATGTGACAGCTAAGCAGTGATTGTGTGGATTATTTCCGTGGTGTAACTTACCTTTCCCAGCATTTCAAAAAGGCCTTGGCCATCTTTCCCTGAGTGTTAATACAGAATTTCTTGGTGGAGTTTTGATTGGTCATGCTTACACTAAAAAACACAAAAGAAGAAATACAATTTTGGATCAAAATCAACACAACGCTAATGAGATTCTACATGAAATGAAGGTGTAGGATTTGTAATTAAACTTACATCAATTCAGTGTTATCACATCCAGGATGCCTTTCAAAGACTTGGAAATCTGACATGTTGCCTTTGATGAACTTGATTGTGCTTGGGCATGAGCAGCGTCCAATGGAGACTTGAGCTGCAGGGAAAGGTTTTTTAGAAAGCAGTTAGATGTGCACCCACATGAACCAGTCACACAGTTTAAACACATACACAACATCTGTGAGAATGACAGTGGCACAGTCTCTTTTTACAGCATTTTGAATTGTTTCTGTATCACCATCCTGTAATATTCCACTTTAACCATCACAAAATTTGCTTTAACTTACCTTGATAGAGCTGAATCCAAACTGCAGCTACAACAACCAGCAGGAGAGTGCAGCGTTTCTGTGACAAAGCCATTTTTCTTTGGAGAGACAAGCAAGTCCAGAGATCCTTTGAAAAAGAGCAGGTTGAAGTGCTGCTGCGAGACTCTTCCCTTCCTTTTATAGAGCAGAGCGCAGTGGGTTTTCCCAGAGTCCAGGCTTTTTCCCGGCAGGCCAAACCTGAAGCATGCTCTGGAATTTCCACACTCACTCTGGAGACAAACTGGAATGTGCTCAGCTCTCCTTTTACAGACAATTTAGGGAAAGGGAAAGGGAAAGGGAACAAGAAAACGATCAAGAACAAAGAATCTCAACTACTTATTTATACATTCAAAGATCCCTTAACTTTATGGCACACTTTTACCAGGCATGTCCAGGCCAATCAAACTCTAAATTATGTTGTCTGTCAGGTATGAGTATAGTGGCACCATGCTGACTTTTGTCAGTGGGAGGTTTGCTTTAATAGCTAAACTTTACTTTGTTTTTTTTGTTCTGATTAACAGCTATAAGTTCTTGCTTATGTGCTCATGTAAATAAGAATCACATATCTTATTAGGATTAGACTTTATTAGTTTGTTATTGTTCTGAATAATGAAAACTGCATATGAACTCATGCTCTGTAAACTGATTGAAATCAAGGGGTGACGTATTTTTGTGAAATCTAAACTTTCGAACATTCTTTGCGCATGTCAGCTGTTACTGGCAACCACAGAAACATGATGACAGAATCAGCCGTCATGGTTGGGAATTGGGGGGGGGGCTGCTGGATGGGAGAAGGCCGGCACACAGAAGACCAGCACCTGTTCTCGGGAACACACTGAAACACACTCACTGTGTGAATCATGAAGCAGCTCTTCTTTCCAGGATTTACAACGTGTGTTTGCGTGTAGTGAATACATGCTAGGGCAAGTATGACTGAACAATTCACAGCGTGTGAAGAGTTCACTTTCCCACACAACACTCTGTAGATTCATTTTCTAATAGATAAACATCTGTCAATCAGGGATTGCTTTGCCCGCATCTGCATTTCAGCATTTTGCAACCTAAGCACATTCCAAGAGAAGAAGGTGCTAGATGCAAATACTGTACAATAAATAATAAGAAATCTATGCTTCCACACAAATGTTCAAATTGCAAACACAGTTTATTCATCACTTAGCAAACCTGAGGTGATGAAAGATATTTTTAAGTAGTGCAACACACTTACTATAAAATTACAAGGCATTATGTGAGACTGTGCTTTTTTGTGCATGTTTGTTTATGTTTGAAAGGAAACCAAAAGCTACTAAAATGCCATGAAATGGATAAAAACTTAACCTAAAGGTAAAATAGGATCCTCCATTGTTAACCCAGTAGATCAATTTAACATCAGAGAAAACAAGCCCTGTGCAATGAAGCATAACAAATGCATAGCTTTGAATTTATAATTAAAGAACCATGATTGTTAAATGTGCTGTATTTTTTATGGCGTTTTTCTAGTCTTAACGTTTACTCAAAGCGCTTTTACATGGTACAGGAATCATTCACCATTCACACACTATGGCCAAGCCTGCCGCACAAGGTGCCACCTGCTCATCAGATAAACATTCACACACATTTACACTCTGATTGAACAGCATCGGGGACAACTTGGGGTTCAGTGTCTTGACATGGGACTGCAGGGCCAGGGATTGAACCAACAACCTACAAATTGGCAGGCAATTGCTCTACCAATGAGCCACAACCACCCCCCCAAAGACCAACTTAACACCCCCTGATAGTAAATCAAACCGATTCTACCTGCTCCTCACCAAGACATACTGTAGCTGCAACATAACTCTCAGTAAAACATATTTACACACATAAGAACACACACATACACACACACACACACACACACACACACACACACACACACAAATGAGATACAACATGTTAATTTTTAGCCTTTACAGGTACTGCTATGCACACAGGTATAACTTTGGGTTGAGGAGTGTGTGGGACACACACACACACACACACAAACACAAAACAGGGTGTCTGGGGGTCCTCCACCATTTGAATCCCATTTCTGTACATGTATACATACATATATGTCCTCAGTGGAAATTACACCCTATGGTATGCTTATGCACGTGTCATTTTCAATAGATTACCTGACACTAGCTTTGTTAATTTCTTCAGTCAAAACACAGGCAAGCCTGGTAAGTAGGGACAAATATGCACTGCATGCTTCAATTTAATTCAATTTTATTTATAGTATCAATTCATAACAAGAGTTATCTCAAGACACTGTTCAGATAGAGCAGGTCTGGAACGCACTCTATAATTTACAAGGATCCAACAATTTAAGTATTTCCCCAGTTCCCTTCCTGTTTGACCTTAAACGTTTTCCAATCCATTACACAAAAATATGTCCACAACTAGGCCTTGAGGCCACTGTTGTTGTAAGAAAATATCATGCTAAATGCTGTCAAGTGATCCACACAGTAATCTGCTACACACTCAGTCCGCAGATTTCTCACTCCAATAAAATACACCAACAATAAACAACATGGACTAAACTGAACACACACCAGCCCACAAAAAATGTGTTTCTCATTACTCAATAATGTGCACCAGATTTTATTATCTATATTTCATCAGTGTTTTGTTGCAAAGAAAAATACATCAAATACATTGTTAATTCAAGTCAAGACAATTTTATTTACATAGCAAAAATTATAACTTTATTTTACACTTTAAAGCAGTTTCCACAATAATTGTACAGGCCGTTTCTATTGTTTTTCCAGCCCGGTTTAGATGAAAAAAAGCTTTGAGGCAGTGCCAACTGAGCTGTTAATGGCTAGTACTCGATGCCTCATCTATGCCATATTTAGAAACTTGAACTCAGCCAGGGCTGGAGGTAGAGGAGAGAGGGACAGTAAAGACTGCTGCTCCCCACCACCGAGTTCACTCTTTCATAATTTCTGTAACCAGTGTAACATGAAGTCATTGTTGAATTAGCATAAGCTAACTAGCCAGTGGTTTCATCTAATAATGCATTCCATACTCGTATGGAACGCGTTATTGTACTCGGACCTTGGATTTTCCGAGGTCAAAGTAGGAAAGGGGGTGTCCCTGACCTCGAATTTTCAAGCACGCAACTCAGACAAAACCCGAGTACCCCAAGCTAAAAATCCAACATGGCTGCTTTATGCATCAGCAGTGGTGAAGTCTATGGTAACATACACTCACCTATAGGATTAGTAGGAACGCCATACTAATACTGTGTTTGACCCCCTTTTGCCTTCAGAACTGCCTTAATTCTATGTGGCATTGATTCAACAAGGTGCTGAAAGCATTCTTTAGAAATGTTGGCCCATTTTGATAGGCTAGCATCTTGCAGTTGATGGAGATTTGTGGGATGCACATCCAGGGCACGAAGCTCCCGTTCCACCACATCCCAAAGATGCTCTGTGTTGAGATCTGGTGACTGTGGGGGCCACTTTAGTACAGTGAACTCATTGTCAAGTTCAAAAAAACAATTTTAAATGATTCAAGCATGTGACATGGTGCATTATCCTGCTGGAAGTAGCCATCAGAGGATAGGTACATGGTGGCCATAAAAGGATGGACATGGTCAGAAACAATGCTCAGGTAGGCCATGGCATTTATACGATGCTCAATTGGCATCAAGGGGCCTAAAGTGTGCCAAGAAAACATCCCCCAAACCATAACACCACCACCACCACCCTGCACTGTGGTAACAAGGCATGATGGATCCATGTTCTCATTCTGTTTACCCCAACATCTGACTCTACCATCTGAATGTCTCAACAGAAATCGAGACTCATCAGACCAGGCAACATCTTGCCAGTCTTCAACTGTCCAATTTTGGTGTGCTCTTGCAAATGTAGCCTCTTTTTCCTCTGTGTAGATGAGTGGTACCCAGTGGGGTCTTCTGCTGTTGTAGCCCATCCGCCTAAGGTTGTGCATGTTGTGGCTTCACAAATGCTTTGCTGCATACCTCGGTTGTAACGAGTGGTAATTTCAGTCAAAGTTGCTCTTCTATCAGCTTGAATCAGTCAGCCCATTCTCCTCTGACCTCTAGCATCAACAAGGCAGAACGGCCTGTCTGGCACCAACAACCATGCCATGCTCAAAATTGCTTAAATCACCTTTCTTTCCTATTCTGACATTCAGTTTGGAGTTAAGTAGATTGTCTTGACCAGGACCACAACCCTAAATGCATTGAAGCAACTGCCATGTGATTGGTTGATTAGATGATTGCATTAATGAGAAAATGAACAGGTGTTCCTAATAATCCTTTAGGTGAGTGTACAGTTGCTCTTCTGTGTTATTTGTGACTCACTACATTGTTCACAGCGCTGTCCATGTTCTATCTGTAAATAATGTTACACTGTTTGTAAGCACAAAAACAATGAAATGCACTATACACTGTGATGTAAAAACACCAGAGACCTTTTTTTAATGCTAAATATCATTTTTACCTGTGTGTCAATGAACAAGGCAACAGTCTGTGGTTAGTTCACATGTCTCGCCCTCTTTGCTTGACGTTTGCTGGAAGTAAAGTAACGTTTTGTGTAGAGTGAGCACAACAGGAACGGCCTTTAAGAAATAGGGACAATTGCTTGTTTGTGAAACACATAATGTAAAAGATATACTGTATTTATACATAAACAAAATATTATAAAATAAATGAATATAACGCTATTATATCATGAAATTTGTGATTACATGGAAACACAGTGGTACACAATGGAAATGTCACTAGACACTACTGGTCCGTTGGGTCTATTGAACATTGTGTGCTGTTGTTATCCTGTACCCCTCTTTTTTATACATATACAATTTTATATAAGTACATACGTGCAAATATATTCAGATATTGTGTGTGCTTTATTGTTGTGATTTTTGTAAACATTTTGCAACTATCGTGATTTCTGATCATATAATACGAGGGTGGTATTGTTAGTGTACGTTTTTTCTGTCATCACATGACTGAGACATCAGCTAGATTAAGTCAACGTCATGCCTCTATCTTACAGGTTTGAAATTTTACCTTTCTTTCTAATAAAGTTTGCAGTGTGCATATATTCTCCTTATTTCCCTTTAAACAGATAAAAGTCAGTGTCCCTGCGTGTGCGGCCCTGGGTCAGTTGTGCCTTACAGGCACAGCAGATTTTTTGACTTGCTTTGAGAAAAAGCACAGGTGTAATTAATATCGTTCATGACGGCCCCTTTTGTACATGCTGGCTTGAGCCATCATTAGCTTTAGTGCTTCCACCTTTGCTTCTCTTGCCGTTACAAGTCCAAATGACTGCTGTGTCTTAACTTGGAAAATAATAACCTTACTGTTGTCCGTGGGTCAAATTGAACCCATTTGCAAAGTTTCTATATCAGAAATATGGGTTTCATTCAACCAAATTGCCCCAAAATAACATGATTGGTTCCATATAACGCTCTTTGCAAGTAAAATGAAGGATCCATAAACAAACTGAAATGATTTGAACAGTAACACCTGACTGAACTTTGACATCAGTCTGTGATATTCCATCAATTTAGGTATAATTTCATATAAATTAGGTGACCATGAATTTAAAAAAAAAGAGTGTCAAATTAGTAGGGATAAATTGAAATTAAAGTTGGCTAAGGCAATGTCATAAAAGAATTGGGTGATAATTTGTATGGTTTTTAAACTGTTAAAACAGCCGGGTCAGTTTTAACCTGAGAAGACAACACAGGGTTAAATAGGCTTTCTATGCACACAGGACAATTTATACATTGACTTCTTTTTACATTTGGGCTCCAAGGCGGGCACATAAATATTGCAGAGTGCAAGTATGCATGAATTAAACTGGTGGAGACGCTCACACAGTTTTCTCCAAAATCACAAAACACCTTACATGTATACTGAGTTGGCCTCATTCACACTTCACCTTCTAAAAATACAACTTATGTGATTAAGACTGGTGGAGTCTGGCAAGGAAACAGGTAATCTAGAGTGAGGTGTGAGGTGGTTGTTATAGCAAATACAACCCCTTAAGGCTGTTTAGGATCCGACACGAAGCCTCGCTCTACATCTTCCTGCTTATTACATGGCTACTTACCAAATAAATTAATAATTTGACACAAAATATTGATTTAAATGGGAGTTTATTGATTTAAATGTAGCTTCCGCTAAAGAAAATATTCCGTTACATCTCTATGGTTGGAGTTCTACGTCCATGGCAAAGTAAACTCTGTTGCTAGCTCTTTAAAGCAGTCCTTCCCGTCTATTACTCGACACCAGCTTACGGGCTGTGGTGGGTTGCTGCCGTGGTGGACAAATTACCCAGCTGCTGTTTTAATCACTGCAATGGAAACTCCTTTTATTTTACTATACCATATTTTGTAGTAGTTAGATAAACCAGCATTAACTGGAAAGGATGTTGTACTGTAAAAAAAATAGTCAACAACACTGACAGCATATTTGGGGTAGTACTGTATTATATATTGTAGGATATGCTTCCTGGAGGTAAGCGTTTCTCCACTCAAAAACCCAGCTGCCTCTCTTCCCAGGCTATTTAAAGGGTCAGTTTATGACCCTTTAAATAAGGTACTGATCAGTACTGATTCAAGTTAAAGTACTGATAAAATTACAATTTCATTACCTTCTGGTATCCACAGACCCAATAGGCCCATTGTAGACATAATAGGCAGTGCCAGCATATCAGGTATTGATCAAGCTGTACAATTATAAGCACATCCTCGCTTTCTACTATGTGTAAATATGCATGTCAAAGTCATTTGCTGGGCTGAATTTCCACTTATCTGAAGTCAGTTAATACATTTAGCAGGTCACTGGATGCTGCCAAGATGTGGATGCAATATTAAACCAGCAGAAAGATACAGGTAAACATGTCATAAACAGGCTGACCCCTGTAGGGGGGTCCAGGAAAGAAAGAGCAGCATGCAAAGCAAGATAGCCTAAATCTGAATATATATCTATATTTCAAGTATTTTATTCATTAGCATGATAGTCGACGCAAACACACTCAAGCTTTTATTCTGAAAAGCAGAAGCACGGGGATGTCAATATGACACGGAACGCTCCAGGCTTTAGCGATATGTCTTGAATGGGGAGGGATGGTTAGGAAACTAATTGTAATGCATGCCCCTACGTTTTTATTTCTAATATTTATCATGAAACGAGTAAGGGAAATAGTGTCCTTTTTTTGACCCAGTAAACAAAAAAGGGATAAAACCTGCAGATCAGGGAGTTGTGGAGCAGGAAGAGGGAAAGCCAGAGGAGTCGGTGGAGGTTGGAGAGAGTGCATGTGAGGAAAGTGAGGGCTCAGACAGAGAGAGTGATATTCCAGAGGGTGATGAGGATGAAGAAGAGAGGGAGGAGGAAGAAAACATGCAAGGACAGAGAGAGGAACAGCAAGTGGATCTAGCACTGCACCGTCAGGTTTGTGATGAAGGTTCTCACTATTTGCAAAGCAGTGCAATTACAATTTCATGGTAGGTCTACTGTTTGTCCCCAAAATGATTTTGTGTCAATACGGCTCTGTTTCTTTTTTTACATAAATACTTTTCGAATACATTTATAAATACATGCTTATATACATGCATGAGTAAACACATGTTGTGCATACATGAATACATGTTTACTGTACATCTTTCTACAGATATCACCAAGTCCAAGAATTTTGATGGGGGACAGAAGACGGAGCTTCAGGCCAAGCTGCTATAATCTTCATGGCTTGAGTATTCTGACATGATGGACTCTACATATTGTTATGCATGTAGACATTTTTCAGTTTTTATGGCCTACCTTTCTTGCACCTGCACTCACTTGTACAATATAAATGTGTATATTATTTTAAAGTCATAAAAAAGTTTATAATTTCTAAATCAATTCAGCCTCCTAGGGCGTAAACTGTGGCCACAAAAGGCTGGGAAAACCTTTTACAGCTACCAGAGCAAACTATAGAGCTTCTGATAAAAATTTGACATTTCCTTTCAGAATCAGTGGCCACAACATAAGAGCTAAATGAGAAGAACTCAGAAGTCTTTCACACACTGCAACCTAGAGATGATTTATGCTTCGATAAACAGAGCAGTGCACTCTGTCTTGTGAAATAATAATATCATTAAAAATAAACGATCTGTGACTGTTTTTGTTAGATTGTCAGGAAACGTGTAAGTCAGCCACACAAAAACCTGTTTCTCTTCCATGACTGCAGTTCATGTCTAGACTGGATGAATCAAATGTTGTCTTCATGCTTAAATTTGTCTGAATGTTTAATTGTTGTGTTTCATGTGGATGACTTGTAGTTTGTGAGATGGATTCTCTTGATAAATGCTGAGATGTTGCAGCATTATCTGACACAGAGCTTGCTTTATCTTTCTGCTTTCTTCAGCTATATTTTACAGTGGCCAACAGGGCCGAGCGCTCTGCAACAAAAACACAAGCAAATTAACAAAAGATCTTCATTAATTCGACAACACATTCGCAGAATTTAGCAAACATGCTGCAAATACGGTACACACAACAAAATCAATTACACAAACACACTGCAAATATAGAAACACAGCAAAAAGAAAAGCATGACAACCCCAAAAACAAAGAACTTTGATTGTGTAATCTGGATGCAGCATTTGTTTTCGGGGATTGTGTGTTTTGTCTGTGTGTTTCATAAAGTTGCAGTTTGTTTGCCCACGGTAGTATTTCATATTTAAAGCCACACTGTGAGTGTTTTCACATCATGGGTCTTTGGGATATTACAACCAAACTTTGAATCAACAACGGCAAATCTGTTTTCTATCCTTCCTCTGGCCCGCTGCTGTGGATCTTATTGCAGAGAGTTCACAGTAACAAATTCTGTTTCTAATTTAATGAGTTTTGGAGAATCAATGAAATCTTCACCTCAACATCACTGTGGATTCAATTGAAAGCAGATGTATTGCTGAAGTCACACTTTTCTGTAAATGTTGTGCCATATTGAGTGGAGATAATAATTCACAGCACATAGGTGTTTTCTTATCAACCTATTCACTTATACTATGAGTAATGGTATTAATGTAATTGCATGACAATTATCTTTCTGAGTTATACATCCGTTTTTCCATTCTGCGGGCATGACGCACGGAGTGTTGCACAATGTGTACGAGCAATGTGGGGTAAGTTAGACTTGCAGGCTTGTTCTGCGGAAGCGTCTCAAGGGGGGCCGCTCCGCTCCCTCCCTCACCACATGCTTGTTGGACGGAACTGCAGCTATTCCTGCCAAGACCCAGCTGGAGACCATTTCCACATGGTCACAAAACTTCAGGGGAAAAGAAACTAAAAGTAGATGTTTGAACATGGAGCACAGCCTCAGAAGATAATAAAGGACAGCAGTGTTTAGAGTCCGCTGGGATGAAGACAAGGAACAAAGTCACTGTTGAAGCGGGAGTCGTGTCTTTCTCACCATTGTTTTATTTAATATTGAACAAAATGTTTTTTAAAGACACAAACTAGAACTGAAACTTCTGTACAGCACAGTACTGCACATTTGCACAGTGCAGGGATCATGAAGGTGCATTATTGCTTCATTCATCTCATCTCCAGGGCTAGCCCAAGATGAAAAAATGCCTTGATCAAAACAAATTAACAAAAGAGACAAATTGAAATACAATACACATTGTTATAGGTATTACAGCATGGAAAAGTCTGGTCATAATAAAAAAAAATATTTACAATTTTTTTTCCTTTTGACATAAAAAGGATTTACCTAACATGTGATTCCACCTTTTGGTAGTCATTTCTAGATCTGCCTTCGTTGTTGGTCTCTCAGTAGCATTTGAAGACAAAGCATTTGTGAATAATAAAAGAAAGATCCAGATCCCAAAGAGACATTTTTGGGATCTCCACACAACTTTTCTTTATTTCATTTTTTTTTTTTTAGGTATTTTCGGCATTTTTAGTCCTTTATTTTCACAGGACAGATGAAAGGGGAGAAATAGGGGAATGACATGCAGCCAAGGGCTGATGTTGAGAAGTTAACCTCTATGAATGCGCACCTGCTCTACCAACTGAGTTAACCCGGGCACCTCCACCCAACTTTTATCATGTCATTTTACATCTTCCATATTTGGGCCCTCAGATGAGTCTCATATAAAAAATCAGGGAGTGTATCCTTAAATATATTGAAATCGTCGGGACCCAAAACCCAAAGTGAGTTATCAATTTCCGTTTTTTGGGGCCCCCTGGTGGCTGAGGGCCTCTACGCAACCACTTAGTTTGCTCACACCTCCGGCTGCTCATTTGTCTGCCCTTGATATTTTTCCCTTTTCATCTTTTGTTTCATATGCAACATATGAAACAAAAAATTTAGCACTTCAAAGGAAATATATATTACTTTTGGAAAGTGGCTTTACTCAACTACTTCTTACACATAAATTAATCACACAACATGGAGCTGATGTCAAAGCATGCATGCTGCAGGGGTAACTGAGTACATCCAGTGGTGGAGGTTATCAGTTCCCCCCATTAATCCTTCTTTTGGCTCAAACCAGGCCTGCAAACAGGGATTGTGCAACCAACAAGTCCAACAGGTTGTGGTTAAAACGTAGTGATGAGTCGCAGTTTCGTTGGTCAGTTAAAGTAAGTGATATATCTGAGAGTTCAACTGGAACCCAGGGTGCGTAGGTAGATGAAGGCGTAACCCCAGGGCATGTGTGTACCGTCCAGCGGCGGTGCCCCCTGAGGGGTCCATGGAGAGGGTAGGGAGCCGGCTGGGAGAGCTCTCTAATGAAGTCCACATACTTCTCCATGGTGTGTGTGGAACAATCCTGGTCTTCGTCCTCTGCGTTGCTCTCCTGCATCTCACTGATGGTGGGAAGTCTGTCCACCGTGGAGAGGAGGCACCTGGGCTTCATCCTGCAGAGAAATGCATGTCCTTTAATGTTGCTATTGTCACACAGTGATGTGAACATTAAAGGTGATTCTATCTTTTTTATCAAAAAGGATTTCCTGAACTCCTGTGAGCCATTCCCTCATTGAGACTATAGAACCAATCACAATGCTTGTTGACAATAACTTCTGGCTAAAAAACTCCTGCTTCACATACAGACAAATTAACAGCTGAACATGCCATGTTTAATCCTGTTACATGTCAACACTTTCACTAACGTTAAGTTGGAGCCCTTATTTACCTGTTGGGCCTCAGACTAAAGAAAATGACACCACCAAAACTAGCAGTCAGTCCGACCGGTGGTGGGACGTTGCTGTTCCTAACCCTAGATCTGGTTTATCAAAGACGCTAGCAAAGCAACACAGGACAGAAGAAAAAAAACAGCAGAGATGGCAGATAGGTCGGCTGAACAACTAAAAATGACAAGCGAAATAAAGCAGTTTGCCATTTACCATATCTCTGCTATAGCAGTAATGGCAGAGTCAAATGGATTTAATCAGTGGGAAGAACCTGAAAGGGCAATTGTCAAAATTTGAGACGGAGTAGTTTGCAACGTAAAGATCCTCCCAAATACTGACAAGTAGTTGGAATATCTTTTTATGGCGGTGGCATTCATTCCCAACCCCACACCCTGCCGCCAGCCTCCCATCAAAAGAATGTCTCTTTTCAAAAGTGTTATTATTTGAAGATTTTTAGTCAGCTTTTTGATTATTTACTGTGATTAATATAAATCTAAATGGACTAGTTCTTTCAAGGAAAATGCATCTAAAAAAATCAACAGCTGCTAAAGTAATTTCCTAAAAACGTTGTAGGGAAGACTGGGGATAGTCTGCATCTTTGAGACCTTTTAAACCAGTGGGTTCAAAACGGGAGACAAACTAGTTCCATGTGTCTGCTATTAAATGGTGCAGCTGTTGACAAAATGTGTCAGTTACAGGAAGCTGCATCTTCACATGTGTAATAAGGACTAAACACTGTTTAAGGTAAATCAGGTGATTCCAAACTTGTTCCTGATTGGGGAAATTGGACGTGTTACAACCTGACTGTCTACCCTATCTATGTTTTTTCTACTTGTAATGTTTTACTTTCCAGAAACCTTCTTAATAGGATATTAACAAAGACCTGACAAATAAAGCATTGCAATTTGTTTCTCCCAAAATGAGGAGCTAAATGGGTTTTCAGAGCCCTCTTCATGTTGTCAGGGACATTTTGGCACACAAACAGTATCCTGGTTGAGAATAATTGAATCTAAAAACATTATAATTACCCTCAGAGTTGTGCAATGTGAACTAGAGCTGCAACTTATTATCATTTTCATCTGTTGGTTATTTTCTTGATTAATAGATTAGTTGTTGGATCTATAAAATGTCAGAAAATTGTGAATAATATCGCTCAGTGTTTCCCAACGCCCAAGACGGCGTCCTCAAATGTCTTGTTTTTTCCATAACTCAAAGATATTTAATCTACTGTCACAGAGGAGTGAAGAAATTAGAATATACTTACATTTAAGAAGCTAGAATCAGAGAATTTTTACTTTAATAAAAATAACTCAAACCCATTCATCAATCATCAAAATATCAGTCCTCTAATTTATTAGTTGATTAATTGTTGTAGCTCTGACATAAACTCAACCTTAGGTTGTTAAAAACCCAAAATTCCAAAAATAAATACGTAAATACAAAGAACTTGACCTCTATGGAGTCAAACAGTGTCCTCTTTAAGAGTATAAAAAAAATAAAAATGTGTAAATTTTTTTACAAATGTCCATCCAAACACAGTCTTACCTAGAAGTGTCTCTGTGATTCTTCCTGATGACAGTTAGTCTGGTGACAGCAATTCTTTCTCTGTGTCTTTCTACCTTTTTCTGCCACAGCTCCCTTGCTCCCTTGTTCTCCTCTCTATCACCCAGCAGTCTGTAGATGTCAACTGGGCTTTCGCTAAGGCTCTCAGCATGTACAGAACGGGTTACGGAGGTGTAAAGCAGCAAGCGCTGTCGGATGATAAGCCGAGCCAGGGAAGCTTTCATAATGCATTAGCCTGACTTGGCCAACACATCAGAGCCAATTATAGCCATCAGAGCCCAGTCAGGCTGCAATGGTGGATGTGGGTTGGGATGTGTTGTACAACATGAGGGGAACAGAGTGGTCAAGGGGTTCCGAGCTAATCAATGGGTGGGTTATCGATGGGGAAATGTCATTATCTCCCATCCAGACAGCTCTGGCTGCAAAAGCTACAGCTGGAACTAGAATTGGAACTGGAATTAGTTTAATTTAGAAAACGATTGTGGTTTGGGTTCAAATCAGATGCTACTTTACATCTCGTTACGCACGTGATGCGGAACTTGACCCGGCTCTGCTTGTTCTGTAAAGTTTTTTGTTTTCAAACAGGACTTGATCCGCAGTCTGTGTTTGTTTGACCCATCCCCCACCCCAACTTGCCTGCTCTTATACTTTGTTACCTTACTTCTAGTCTATACCCTTGAATGTCTACTTCTGGGATTGCTCGAGGCAGAAAGAAATTGTGCCGGATGCATCACAGATGTCCGTTCACTGTTGGCGTTCTAACCTCTGGTGGATTTCTGAGGACTATGGTTAACTGCCGCTCAGATCTCTGCGGGGTAAATCCAGACAGCTAGCTAGACTATCTGTCCAATCTGAGTTTTCTCTCACATGGCAAGTTCCTTCCCAAGGCTATTTTAGAGGGGCTTTGTTGTGGAGTTTAGCATCGCCCATGACAATTGTGATTGGTTTAAAGAAATACCAATAAAGCAGAGCATCATATCTTCCCATCCTGGAAATGTAAATGTGCTGTATTTATATAGCGCTTTTCTAGTCTTAACGACTACTCAAAGCGCTTTTTACATCATACAGGAAACATTCAACATTCACACACATTCATACACTGTGGCCGAGGCTGCCGTACAAGGTGCCACCTGATCATCAGATAAACACACGCACACATTCACACAAAGTCACTCTTGTTTTTAAATCATTGATGTGTTTTACTGACCAAAATGCATCAACTACACACCACTCTTTCTCAGGGTGAGACAGATGGTGAGTATTAGAAAGAAAGAAAGAAAGACCTTATAAAAATAAACATACACACACACACACACACACACACACAAATATGAGACTGCCCTCCCTCAGTGCAATGCAGAACAAAGGTCATAAAGGTTACCTATTTCAAATCAGCCCCCATGGGTGGGCCTGGATTGTATTAGCATTAGCTTCTTGTCAACCAGCACCTTTACAGTATGCACCAAAGCACTTTTCCTATTTGTTCCCCCTACAGGTTGGGGGCAGTGTTTTCCATTACTGTTACCAATACCATTATTCTTGTGTCTCATTCAAAAGAGTTAATGAACCACTGAAATGATTTTGGAAACATTATTTAAAGGTACAAAAGAATCTTTGGTGTTGGATTGATCGGTGTTGAAATCAATATATTTCAATGAATAAGGCCTCTGTTGTTTAACTGTGCTGCAAAGTGGGATGTAATAAATGACAAAACAATGGCGTGTGGCAGAAAAAAAGTTCTATTACGTTTACTGAAATCCCCCTAATCAGTCCTAATGTTTAAATATACTCAGTAGCATTTTCTTTTATTGTGAATTTCTGAATGGGCGGGCCAGCTGTCAATGTGGGCAGGCCCAGCCCACTAATCAGAAACACGCTCACATAAGTCTTTTGATCAAGCAGCAATTACGATATATATTTATGTTTCTAGTGGCAGCGCCCACTAGTGGGCACAGCAGTTATGACCGGAGCTGAGAAGGAAGTAAGGTGATGACGTATCGTAACGGCTGCGGATCAGGTCTGGATTTGTCGGTACACGATCCGTCCTGCCTACACGATCCGTTCTGCGCATGCGCAAGATGTTCACGCATGCGCAGATGATA
>NC_048408.1:2167725-2176189 GCF_013103735.1 Etheostoma cragini
GTCGGCGCTCGGGCCCTAATAATTCCTTCAGTTCCAATAGGGCCTTCGCCGCCTGTCGGCGCTCGGGCCCTAATTAAAAGAGGATTGTATTAGATTACGACATATAAACATGCATATAATATTTATGTAATTAAATTATTTCTTCATTTGTTTTTAATAGACACCTAATGGAAGTGAAAGTAATTCCGCCATCTTGCGAAAGGCCAAAGCAGACTGCTTAGCATCCCAATTTATTTGCTTAAGAAGAAACAAAGAAAATCAAATCAAACTTGAATTGCATAGCATCACATTATTTTGCATCGCGTTGAATCACATGGTGTTGTACTACATCGCAATAAAGGGGTGAATTGTATCATATTGCATTGGTAGTTGCTGCATATGTATCTTCAACGTATCAGACCAGAAAATTTAATGAGAAAACAGCTGGAAATGTTCAAGGAATGAACATTTAGCGCTAAGTGCAACTTGCACAATACTTATTATTAAAACTATTAAAGTAGTTCCTAACTTTCTTAATTTACTAATATTTCTATATTCTATGTTCATATTCTATCCTATTTATTTCATGAACATTGTATCCTATTTTATGTATGTTCTGTATGTGTGGTGTGTGTATATTTTACTGCTGTGACACTGTATTATCCCATTTTTGGGATCCATCAAAATGTATGTATCTATATTTCTATCCATCCATCCATTCATCCATCCATCCATCCATACATTCATCTATGTATCCAAAAAATGGATTTTAAGGTGTGAAATGCAGACTGTATTATATGACAAAATATAAGCCAAACAAGTGAAAACAATCCAAAACTAGAAGAATACTGTTGTATAAAACATGATTAGCAGTGTTAGTGTTGTTGGTGTTACACAGTATTAGCAGACAAAGTAGCAATTTTTTCTGAAATATTTATGATTATAAAGGCTCCTTGCAAAAATTCTGTGAGAAGCCTTATATACCCACTGAATAAAGAAATCCAGCTGAATGTGTTTAGCAGTGTCTTCTTTATTAAAATTCTTCCATAATTTCTGAAACCTAAACCTGTCAGCAATTTCAACCACCAGTAATATGAATTTGTTTTAAAACAAGGACATTTATGAACAAAATACTATAATAAGAGATCTTCCTTGAAAAGTGACCTTCATGTCTGACCAGCATAGTCAACGATCCACAAGAAGACTTGAAAAACAACAGTTGTTACAGTAATAAATGTCAGCCAAAGTTGAGACAGACATCAGGGAAATGATTAATAAATTAGGATTCTGCACCATGTGTGTGATCTACTAGCACTCGGTGAAAGTCACTCTCCATAGGAACCACCCAAGTTATTGTGTACAAACATCCTTTACAAGTCCTCTGGGGTTTAGCAATTTCATCCATGTCTCACTCTGCTGTTCTGTTACAGTTCCAGGAAGAATGTTCATCACTAACTGAGGAACTTCATCGGAATTGTTAGTGATAACTGGATGGGAAGCGGAGTTTCAACACTGTGATCATACATTTCCATCCCCCTTGCTTTGGCTTTCATTTTACGGTGTGACGATGAAATGAGTGGTGGAAGTTCTTAGATCTTTCACTTAAGCAAAAGTAGTAAATACAATACCACAGTGTAGAAGTACTCTTGTACTACAGTCAAAACCAGCATTAGTATCAAAACATTCTAAAAGTAAAAGTATTCATTGTGCAGAAGGGCCCATTTCAGAGTCAAATTTATTATATTATTGTGTACATGACAGTACACAGCAGTGCAATAATATAATGATGCAGCGAGTTAAAAAGAAAGAACAATTTATATACTGCTAGCTTAACCTATAACAATATATTACCATGTGGTAACTGATTTGATTTTAGAATAATGATAAGTTTGCAGAGTTTTAAGTAACTTAAGTTATCAAAAAATGTGGTGGAGTAGAACTATAAAAAGCATTCAATGGAAATGCACTTTGTTACAATCCATCTATCTATCTATCTATATCTATCTATCGATCTATCTATCTATCTATCTAAGTATCTCGTTGTTAGTTCCTTGTTTTTTCAAATAAGACTGTTGCTAATAAAGACACCAGCTGAGAGGTGGACTGCAGACACACACACACACACACACACACACACACACACAGATGCCTTGCTTTATAGTTAGATAATAGTAATATGTCACAGTTTTTCTCAGTCACTTTTGCGCAATCGTCAAATGACTATTAAACTCTCTCACACTATGACTATTTTTATGAACATTAGGTCAGTTGGTCACATGACTGTAGTCATTTATATTTGCTTTGGCATTTATATTTGCTTTATATTTGCTTTTGGCTCTAAATGCACTGAGAGTTAGTCTAGATGGGAAACAATTAAATTTCCTCACAATTTAGAGCAACTGTCCAACTCTCCAGGATGTCCAACTTGTAACACTGTAACCAATCATACTTCAAGGATATTACCAAATTTCACAGCTGCCTGTGCAAGAGGAAGGGCCATTAGAGTGTGGGGTGGTGAAGGGGAGAGGGAAATTTTATTTTATTAGGGTGGCCATTAGCTTAGGCTGAACATAAGCTACTCTTCCTGGGTTCCACACAAAACATGACAACAGGTCACAAAAAGGGGTGTGCGACTTCACCACGTGGTGTGAGGATTATGCAACTGAGTGTTGATAGTTGTTTATTTCAGTAAACAAGTTTGTTGTAGTAAATGTGCCAAATTTATTGTAAAAACATGTCAATATTGCAGCAAGTCCACATTAAAATCTGGTTGAAATCATTAAAATCACAGTTAATTTCCATTAAAATGAATGGTTGAAATTTGCATTAACACTGGTCTTTATGTCTGTAGCACTCTTTCCTCACTAAGACTGTTACCTCCAACAAATCCACCAAGAGTTGACCTCAGGGACACACAGCTAACTATATAACGGTGTACACTAAGCTGGCATGCTAATGTGCTATTTGAGGCCAATTCTTAGTCAACACAGCCCAACATAACCCTGAGATTGAGGCCAGAGCTGGAAATAGATGCCGCGGTGATTAAGAATAGACAGCGTGGCTCAGGTGCTGCAGCATTAAGGAGGACTGAGACGGGCTAATTTGCGCCATGTCACCTGATCTAACGGTTGACCACCTGATGACCTGGCTAATCTGGTTAGTTTTTTCCAGTAAATAAGTTAAGTAGGTAGGCACACTTTGACATTGATGATATCATTTAATTTTGCTTGGCCACAAAACCAATGAATCAGATAAAATTACCAGCTGTTTTCTTACATTAGATGGATTACATAAGTGTTGATAGCATCCCTAGGCTATATTTCAGGTTGACATAAAAACACTTTTCGTGAAATTCTTACCAAAATGTTATAAAAGCATCGCATCTCTTATATTGCATGCTAACTAGAGGCTAAATCTGGCATTTGTAGTCCTTAAAATTACAAGACAATTTTATTCTCCTATTGTGAGCAAAGTAAACAAACATGATATAATGTGTTAATAAGCTAATAAATAAAGAAAGCTTTAGAGAGGCTGATAGGTGGATTTTTTTTTACTTTGGACAGCGCCAGGCTACCTGTTTCCCTGTTTTTCCAGTCTAACTGCAAAGCTGAGCTAACCAGCTGCTGGCTTCATATCTATGACCAGATGAGAGCAGAATAAATTTCTCATCTAGTGCTTAGCAAGAATAGAGAATGAGCCTCTTAATGTTTCAATTAAAGGCTTTTTCATTTGATAGGCTGTATTTTTTCTTTTCCTCTATTGTGCTTCCACTTTTCCCTAATAAAAATTAGGCTAAATCAACATTTTTGTCATTACATTTGTAGTGTCCCCTACAAATGACTTGACACATTAATAGGCTTACAATGTGTTATTGGTTACATTTTAAAACAACAAAACTCTTAGTGAAGTCACTCCAGTTGTTTTTTGAGGGGGATTTCATTGTAAAGAAGTTTTAAAGCCTGATGAAAGAAGACATAAGAGACTCAGCTTGAAGCAAAGTCTCTTATGCCATCAAACACGTTGGTTGGCATATAATATACCATAATCCTCTAAAGGGCTAAAAGGTTAAATAAGTGACTTGGGCTGGATGCATCTCAAATACTGCAAAACATGATGATAAATAGCCCCGACTTTAAAGGCATGATTGGCCCATGTAAGTAATTACCTCTACTGAAGGTGTAATATGGACATGATTTAAAAACTTGAATAATCATTTAAAATAATACAAAATCACAATTTGTGAAAACATTAAAAAAAAATAAAAACTGTCTGTGATGCTGGACTTCTGAGGACCTGTGCTGAGGATGAAAGAACAGGTGATGGGACATCTGTAACACCAAATGTCCTTAATTTAGGACGATACCCCTGAGAGGAAAGCAGAGCTACTTAAAGCTTGTGTGTGTAGTTTCTGTCTCCCTCAAGAGGAACTCTTTTTTGGGGGCATTTTAGGCCTTTATTCCCACAGGACAGATGAAGACATAAAAGGGGAGAGAGAAGGGGAATTACATGCAGCAAAGGGTTGGAATTGAACCCACGTCTGCTGCATTGAAAAGTAAACCTCTGTAAATGTGGGCCTGCTCTACCAGCTGAGCTAACCCCTGACACGGCGCAAGAGGAATTCTAAGCAATGACATCAACTCTCCGCCTGTCCTCCAAGCTACTGCATAACTGGACGGCTGCATAGTGCCCCCAATTGGTCAGAAGGGACTATTACACACTCTTTGACCTCATCTGAGATGGGCGTCCTGGTTTGTGTTGGTGCGTTTGTGTGTGACAGGTTATTGGGATTGTTGGTCTATATAGAGCATGTAGTGATTTACACACTGAATATGTGCATAGTTTCATTTGAGAGTACGATTTAACAGAAAATGAATGGAAACTATTTTGATCTGCGATAAGACTCGCAGATTATCTAAATCAGCAGATTTAGTGCCAAAGCAAATATAAATGACTACAGTCATGTGACCAACTGACCTAAAAATAGTCATAGTGTGAGAGAGTTTAATAGTCATCGCCGATTGTGCAAAAGTGACTGAGAAAAACGTACCATTATCTAACTACATAGCAAGCACGTGTGTGTGTGTGTTATGTGTGTGTGTGTGTGTGTGTATGTTTGTGTGTGTGTGTATTTTCTACAAAGTGGGCTAAATGTTGTAAATGTATTGTAAAATGTTGTAAATGTAATGTAAACTGTAAAATGAAGATAGGATAAATGTAGAGCTGCAAACATGAAAATGACAATTTATATTTAATAAATAGACTAAATTAAATAAAAGCAGGCCCATCTCTGAGAATGTTCCTCCAGCTGTTTTCAACAACAATTAGAGAGAGAGAGAGAGAGAGAGAGAGAAAGAGCTCACAGACGAAAGAGAGAGTGAGCGTGCAATCAGAATCAGAAACACTTCATTTGCCAAATGCATCAACAGACACACAGGAATATGACATGGCAATCAGTTCCACAGAAGCTCGACAAACAAACAGTATAGTATATGCGTATAGCTGCATAAAGCATGCTTAACACAATTATATAGTCAAATAGTCCAAAAATAAAATAATGATAGAGGGGGAGGGGCTATATCAGCTACTCCGGAGGGAAATGGCTTTGGAAACAAACTAATCAGGTGACGTGAGGTGCTTGTCCTCATCACACTGTAACTTCTTCCTGAGGGAAGCAGCCTAAAAATGTCACTTGCCGGATGGGACTGATCAGCAGCAATTTTAGCTAGTTTGGTTAACTGCCTTTGGAATAACGTTTCTCTTAATAATGGAGGAACTGTTTTTCTCCCATTTCAGGTTGTTTGTAATGACAGGGCCTAGAAATTTGAATGACTCCACTTCCTTAACAACAGAGCTCTTGATGGTTAGGTGTGGGAGAGAGGAGAGGGCTCTGCAAGAGTCCATCACCAATGGGCTGGAGTGTATGAAAAGGATTAGAGAGGATTAGGGCCAACGTGTTATTTAAATTATGAGTTTAAAGTCAGATTTTCTCTTTCTCTTTCCAACACACCAACACAAACACTGGTGCATTACACTGATAATCTTCCTTCCAATGGTCGCTTTAAAGTGATTCTGAATGATCAGCTGCGCCACAGTGGACAGCACAGGTATTTTAGCTGTGGCAATGCTAATGCTAATGCTAGGGTTGCAGGAATGAACTACGTCCATAGGTACAGTATACCGTCCATGATTCAAATAGACAGCTTGCAAACAATAACTGGCTTTAATGTGGAGCGTTCGCCTGTTACACTACTGCAGAGCAGAGATGGGGACAGAGAAGAACCTTTTTTTTATTGTGTAAAGAAACTGATACATACTACTACATGATAATAACCACCTGAAACTGTGATGACAAATGACTCTTTAATTTCTTTGGAAACGTTCCTAAGAAAAGATACTTTACACACATTTACTACACATTTAGGTTAAATGTGTACTTGACTGAAATAGACTGTCCCGTGTTATTTGAAGATTTTGCATCCCTCACATAAAACGAAGGAAAGCTTTGACCGCTGTTGTAACTGTTCCAACCTTCTGCAATGACAGAAGGAGCTAGAGTAGTTGCAAAAACTGAACATGACCAATACAGAAAAGTATCAGGGTTTGTGCAAAAATGGCAAAAGCCAAGCTGTGCCTTACCTGTGTTGAATGTGGAAAGGCATGGGTTGGTACTGTCCTGAGACAACTCTGTAAAAAATTCCTGATAAAACCAGGAAGCATCAATCCACGTCCGCTGGTCCTGGAGTGAGACAGTGACACATTATCCTTTAACAAAAGGTTCTGTTAGATTTATCGGATTTCTCATTTAATGCTAAAAGGAATTAGTTGACAATTTTGGACATGTGCCTTGTGCTGAGAGTTTGATAAGAAGATTAGTACCACTCTCATGTCTGGGCCTTCATTGCAGGGTTTAAACCAGGAGGCAATTAGCTTTGTGTGGCACAAAGACCAAAACACAGGGAAAAGAGACAGTGGCTACCAGCCTTATGCTAAGCTAAGCTCCTCACTGAAATGCACTAACATGCATGGTTTCTATCTTCTGATTCCATTTTCAGCAAGAAAAGGAAAATGGGTATGGCACGACATGTCAGACTATTCCTTAAAATACTTTGAGAGCAACGGGACACCCAGTTTTATCTTAAACAGCCCCCTTACAATAAAACAATCATTAAAACTCAGACGCTCTCAGTGCTGCTGTGTTAGAAGACAGCTGCCAACTCCTCATTGAACTCCGTTCTTGTCCGTTGGCTGGTTGATTTTGTTCTCATCTTGCTGCACTCCTACTCCTGTTAATCTGTCTCCCAGAAATGTCACCTCTGATTTGCTGAACTCAAGTTGAAATTGACTTTCAAACTCGAGATCTCAACTTTCATGGAGGAAAAAAAATAAAGATATATCAATTTTTTCCTCCATATATAAGATATCCAAAACCCTTGGCTATTCTCTGAACTGAAAATATGTGAGAAAAACCTGGAAAATTGTGTTTTCTTTTTTCAAGGAAGCAAATTGCTTTAGGATAACCATAGAAGCCGCCACTTTCCGTGTATTATGCCTTCAGTGGATGACCTAATAAAATTATACAATGCAATCTGATTTAACAATAAGGAACTACTCGTGATTTTAGCTTACATTATCAAAAGCATCCAGACTTTTTAGAGACATTGCTGTGAATTGTGCTCCGACTGAGTTTGGCCTGTTGTTGTTGGTAGTTTTTGCTGTCATGCAGTCGTGCTGTCGTGCAGAAGGTGGGCGGGGTTCTTTTCAACATTTTCATATCAACACTCGTATTCTCAGCTGCCATCATTTTTGTAAGGCCTTTCCTTTGCACTGGTAACTGTCTTAACAGTCACCTGAAGGCAGCAGCTATCTGTTCCCTCTGCATCTCTTACTGGAGTGATGATGTCACTCTCAAGCCAATTACTCAGGGCAGATCCATTGGTTACATTTTGTGCATTCTTTATCCTGGTGTTTCCATCCTATATACCGGGTTACCGGGGTAACGGCTGCACGCTCATCTTTTTTTAAAGCTGGCCTGGAGCTCTACCTTTTTAATTGGACTTTAATAAAGATACAGATTGCCCAGGTTCAAAACTTAAATTTAAAGATTTCATCCCCATCCTAGACAATCATATGCTATTAGAAAAACTCTCTACAGGATTTCCAAACTGTCTTGACGTGGTGAATGTGAAATGCCATGACTGCCAAAGCCTCTAATGTACCCACCTCCTCTAACGTACGTATATAATAATGCATTCTTTCAGATCCTACCCACTGCCTGAGTATGCCACACATGCGCCAAGGAAGCCTGGCCACAGAATAACCAAAGGTGTGTTTAGCACACCCCTGATGCATCAAGAGGTGTTGCAGAAGTCGATGTGCGCAGACTCGCCACTGTGTCATGCGAGAGAGCACTGTTGTGGGGGGTGTGCGGTGAGGACCCAAACGCAGAGAGAAGGAGGCGGCAGGAGCAAGTCACAAGGGTTTTATT
>NC_048408.1:2176289-2240024 GCF_013103735.1 Etheostoma cragini
ACAACACCAGACTAATGGGAAAACCGGGACAAAAACACAGGGAAGGCCAAACAGGAAAAAATACCCCAACAAAAACCCATAACCATAACAGAGCACATTGCAGCAACTACTTCCAGGGGTTGTAATCACTGAGTTGTGGTTGTGATGGAAAATGTACCCGAGCAAATGTTGCACTACACGCTTGGCTGCAGAGACCGATTTGAGAAGCTGTGATCCCCGAGTTGTGGTTTGACTGGAAAAGTGACTAAAGTGAAAAAATAGCAGAACAGATTTTTTCTACAAACTCTCAAGTTATATTCCACAAGTGTGCATATCGTTTCCACGTGCTTTCACATTTTGAACCACATTTACCTTCATAATTACCCCCTCCTGCGTCTCAACAATGCATATTTTTTCCTACAGTGGCCCTAATGTAATAATATTTTTCATTCTGAATGTATCTTTTTTCACATTTTCTGCAGTGAAAATAAATAAATTTACTTACAAATGTTGTATAGCTACCAGCGTTGCATGGTGAATTGCCTCTGTGGAAAGAGAAGATTAGAAAAAGGCCATTAAAATAAGAGCGTTATGCAGATAAAAGATGCCTGAAGTGTCTGAAAGCTTTGAATTTGCATTCTGAAAATGAAGCCAATGTCTGTGATAAGCTAAATCTTTTTCAGAGTCACTATTAGGGCATTCATTCAGAGATCAGTCACCTTCTGAACACACCCCTTTTCGATTTAATCAAACATTTTGTTAATCTATACGGGCTTGTCCATGCTTTTACCTTCAGTAGATTACTACACAAGCGTCTTTGCAGGTCTCCCTAAAAAATCAATCATACAGCTGCAGCTGATTCAGAACGCTGCTGCTGAGTCCTCACTAAGACCAAGAGACTGGACCACATCACTCCAGTTCTGAAATCTTCACACTGGTTTTCTGTCTCTTAAAGTATTGATTTCAAAATACTTCTGTTGGTTTTTAAATCTGGGAAAGGTTTAGGGCCAAGATACATTTCTGACCTGCCGCTACATTGTAAACCATCCAGACCGCTCAGGTGGTCTGGGACAAGTCTGGTTCTGTCAGAACTAAACAGTGAGAAACAGTGTTCTGTTTCTATTTTCCACATATCTGGACCAAACTCCCAGAAAACTACAGGTCTACTTTAAACTAGTTTAAATAGGAGTTTTAACACTTTCAAATCAATCAGTTTATCCTCGTTGTCTCATTGCCTCGTTATCTCACATTGCTATAGAAGTACCATAGAAGCCACCACTTTCCGTGTATTATGCCTTAGGTGGACCATCTAATCAAACCGGATGAGTCCTCACTAAGACCAAGAGATGTTCCAAACTCATGGATTATCTTAAAAACGAGCAGTCAAGTGTAAAGTTTCTGTCATGTGTTGATCGTACTTATTGTGATTACAGTCTCAATTAACAGAAGTACATTTTTCAGGATAAAGCCTGACATACAGTGCGTGGCTCACATGCAGGATGTCCGCTATATGTGTGGTGCCATCCTCAAAATCCCTTGGCTGCAAAAAACAACAACCTTCGAGCTAGCAAGCTACATGCTGAAAGTGGCAAATTTTAAAGAAAACTTTTAATTGTGCAAAAGGCAGGCCTGCTTGGTTGTTCCGGGGAATGATTAGAAAGATTTACATAGAACATATTTACAACATATCCTCTCTAACTGGGACTGAATAGTGGGATGTACAGAGATACACTGGTATGAGCAAATTGTGTTTAAAAATGGATCAGCTAATATAAATAGTTCATGCATTATGTAACCAGTATACTTTATGTATGTGTCGTTTTCTTGCGAGGTGCAAATCTTCCATCAAAACAAGTGCCTTCCTGAGACAATTTTGAAATGGGTTGTGTGAAATGCAAACAACCCAGAGTGTTCTTTTTCTTCCTGTCCCAGAATGTACTTTATGTGTGGTGTAGCCGGACATTGTAACAGGTTAAAAGGGAAAAACACATAGCCTGTGTTGTACACTACACTACAAAGTACTAGTAAGTAAGTATGTGAGGATCTTAAACTATCTAAGGGTAAACAGATCATGAATTCAGTACCAGTTGAAAGAGATTGATAAAATTCATATAATTGTGGTCAAATCCGTCAAGCTCATTACACTAAAGTTTTTAATGAGGAAACATAACCATATCACTCTTGTGATTGTTTCTTACCCCACAGCGCTGTGGAGATAGGTCTGGCAATGCAAGACTAGTGTGATCATAAAAGTGTCTACACAAAGACAGAAACATACATTCCTGTACCACAGGAATGTATGTTTGTGTCCATAACCCTCATGTTGTCCTTGGGTCAAATTGACCTGTTTTCCTGTATCAATGCTCTTTTTAACTGTCCAAAATAACATGATTGATTCCACACAACGCTCTTTGGCAAGTACAAATCTCTACTTTTATCCATTTTGGGGTGTGTTATTCAATTTTATAGCATTTGAAAAAAAAAATTGAACAAAAGTTACCCTCATTTGATGTTTTTGACCACTTTTTATGATGATTTTGTCCCTTTTTAGACATTTTTTATACTGTTTTCCACTGACACCAACTTATTTTCAAAAGTTTTACACTTATTTATGGAATTCAGGGTCAGTACATGTCATTTATATTATTTATTTATTTATTTATGGGCGGCTGTGGCTCAGTGGTAGAGAGGTTGCCTGCCAATTGGAAGGTTTGTGGTTCGATCCCCACCCCTGCAGTCATTGTCGAAGTGTCCTTGGGCAAGACACTGAACCCCGAGTTGCCCCCGTTGCTGCGCATCGGAGTGTGAATGTGTGTGAATGTTTATCTGATGAGCAGGTGGCACCTTGTACGGCAGCCCCGGCCACAGTGTGTGAATGGTGAATGTCTCCTGTAGATGTAAAAGCGCTTTGAGCAGTTGTTAAGACTGGAAAAGCGCTATATAAATACAGCACATTTACATTTATAGGAAATTATAACAAATTTTGAAACAATCAACTATTTTGACTAATATTAGAGAAAACCATTTCAATTCTTTTAAATGCTATACAATTGAATACCACAAAACCAATGAAAGTAGCAAGCAAGTACTTGCAATTGTACTTACTTTTTGGGTAATTTGGTTAAAAAGAAACCCATAATACTGATTTAGAAGTTTTGGAAACGGGTCAAATTTGACCCAAAGACAACATGAGGGTTAAATAATTCAGCTTCAGCTTTTATTTCTTTGTGGTGCTGCATTACCACCATAGTTAATATTATTACATCAAGATATGGTGTGTAACTGTAGGTAGAAACCACCCAGTCAAGCGTTGCATTATCAATAGTGAGTTGTTGGAGGAAAGTGGATTCCTCAGTGCTGTGGACGGAGACCAACGTGGACTCTCGCATGGCACAGTTCGACTGGTGGAGGTGAAGAGGACACAGGGAGAAAGAGACACGTTCTGTGTCTGACTTCCTGAAGGACACACTGTAAAGGTCCTTCATAGAAATTAGATGGTGGTCAGATGTGATTTTAAAACAAGCAATGAGGATTTTTTCCTAACTGAAACTAAAATTTGATATCAAAATGGATTCACACTTTCTCTGGAAATCAAAGCAAAATGCTTCAAAACTACTATTAAAAAATACACAAGCTTTACTGCTCGGTACACTGTATTGAATTGTCTGAAAGTCATAAATAAAATGTAACTTTCTATTCTGAACTTTTACTCTATCTGTTACGGTCTATCTTATATCCGCTATATATCTGCTGTTGGGTGAAATCCATTTTTCTGGAAGTGAAAGAAGGACCCACCATGTCTTTTTCCATGAGTCCACTATGTTTTTGTTTTGTAGCTTGATGGATAGTTCATCAACTAGTGTTAGCTTGCTAATTCCACGCAACGTGCTCTCACTAGTTTCAAAAAAACCATCCTTACAAAGTACTCACTCATCTGGCGAGAGAACTGGGCTTTGTGCTGTGACAAAAGTGTGTGAATAAAACGTTAAGTGAAAGGGAAGAACTTGAGTTAGTAACATGCATTATGGGATGAGGTTGCTTGCAGATGGAGAGGAGGAGGAGAGAGGTGCTCAGTGCATCATGTGAAATCCAAGGGGTCTGCCTCTTGAACCCAAACTGGAACCTAGTTCCACAGGAGAGGAGCCTGATAGCTGAACGCTCTGGCTCCCATTCTACTTTTAGAGACTCTAGTAACCACAAGTAACCCTGTATTCTGGGAGCGCAGTGCTCTGGTGGGGTAGGACGGTACTATGAACTCTTTGAGATAAGATGGTGCCTGACCATGAAGAGCTTTATAGGTGAGAAGAAAGATTTTATTTTATATTCCGGATTTTACAGGAAGCCAAAGCAGAGAAGCTAAAACAGGAAAGTGTGATCTCTTTTCCTGGTTTGTTTCAGAACACATGCTGCAGCATTCTGGATCAGCCTGATAACAAAGAATTATAGTAATCCAGCCTTGAAGTAACAAATGCATGGACTAATTTTTCTGCATCATTTTTAGACAGGATAGTCCTTATTTTTACAATATTGCATGGTGAAAAAAGGCCATCCTTGAAATTTGCTTAATGTGAGAATTAATTGAAATGTTCAAAGATAATTCCAAGATTCCTCACAGTGGTGCTGGAGGCCAGGTTGATGCCATCCAGAGTTACTATCTCTTTGGATAATACGTCACGGAAGTGTTTGGGCCCTAGAACAATAACTTCAGTTTTATCTGAGTTTGACATTAGAAAATTACAGGTCATCCAGGTTTTAACATCCTGAAGGCACATTTGAAGTTTAGCTAACTGATTAGTTTCATCCAGCTTGATCGATAGATAAAATTGAGTATCATCTGTATAGTTGAATGTTTCCTGTATGATGTAAAAGCGCTTTGAGTAGTCGTTAAGACTAGAAAAGCGCTATATAAATACAGCACATTTACATTTACATTTACATTTACATAACAATGAAAGTTTATGTAATGTTTCCTTATAATATTGCCTTAAGGAAGAATATATAAAGTGAACAGGATTGGGCCGAGCACAGATCCTTATGGGACTCCATGACTAACTTTGGCGTACATGGAGGATTCATAAGTAACATGTACAAACTGAGATCAATCTGATAAATTAGATTTAAACCAGATTAGAGCAGTCCCTTTAATTCCAATTAAATGTTACAATCTCTGTAATAGGATATGATGGTCAATGGTATCAAATGCAGCATTAAAATCTAATAACACCAGTCAGAGATAAGTCCTTTGTCTGATGCAATTAGGAGGTCATTAGTAATTTTCACAAGTGCTGTCTCTTTGCTATTATGAACTCTAAATCCTGACTGAAAATCCTCAAATGAGATGTTGCTTTGCAGAAAGTCACACAGCACTGCTTTCTCCAGAATCTTAGATAGAAATGGAAGGTTGGATATAGGTCCATACATCTGGATCAAGGTTGGGCTTTTTCAGAAGAGGTTTAATTACAGCTACTTTAAAGTACTGTGGTACATAGCCTGTTAATAAAGACAGATTGGTTATATCTGGTAGAGAAGTGTTGACTAAGGGTAAAACTTCTTTGAGTAGCCTAGTCAGGATGGGATCCAAGAGGCAGGTTGATGCTTCAGATGAAGAAATAATTAAATTAAATTGATAAAGATCAAGTGAAGGAAAGCAGTCTAAACATATATCTGGTTTTACAGCTGTTTCTAAGGTTCCTGAGTTTAGAGATATGTCAGTGCCAGTTAAAGGCAGGTCTTGGTGAATTTTGTTTCTAATAATTATAATTTATTATTGAAGAAGCTCGTAAAGTCGTTACACCTAAGAGCTATGGGAATACTTGGGTCACTAGAGCTGTGACCTGCCGTCAGCGTGGCCACAGTGATGAAAAGAACCTGGGGTTGTTCCTATTTTCTTCTATTAATGACGAGTAGTATGATGCCATGGCACTACGGAGGGCCTTATAATAAGTTTAAGACTATCTTGCCAAATTAAACAAGAATTTTCCAGTTTGGTGGAACGACAATTCTTCTCAAGTTTTTGCAATGCAACAACACATGTACAATACAAGTACAATAGTGGCTGTATTTGTGTCCTGCACAATTTTAATTAGTGGAAATTTACGCCCATGACTACCATAAAAGGTAACAATCACATCCGTCTGACCAAAGCGAGAGCTGTGTCCAGGTTCTCGGCAGTAAGTCGGACTCGTTCCAGGTGAGTGTTGGCCTCCGCCAGGGCTGCGCTTTGTCACCAATCCTGTTTATAATATTTATGGACAGGATATCGAGGCGTAGTCGGGGCGGGGAGGGGTTGCAGTTTGGTGGGCTCAGGATCTTATCGCTGCTTTTTGCAGATGATGTGGTCCTGATGGCATCATCGGCCTGTGACCTTCAGCACTCACTTGATCGGTTCGCAGCCGAGTGTGAAGCGGCTGGGATGAGGATCAGCACCTCAACATCTGAGGCCATGGTTCTCAGCAGGAAACCGATGGAGTGCTTTCTTCGGGTAGGGAGTGAGTCCTTACCCCAAGTGAAGGAGTTTAAGTACCTTGGTTCGCGAGTGAGGGGACAATGGAGCGTGAGGTTGGTCGGAGAATCGGAGCAGCTTGTGCGGTATTACATTCTGTTTATCGCACCGTTGTGACAAAAAGGGAGCTGAGCCAGAAGGCAAAACTCTCGATCTACCGGGCAATTTTCGTTCCTACCCTCACCTATGGTCATGAAGGCTGGGTCATGACCGAAAGAACGAGATCCAGGGTACAAGCGGCCAAAATGGGTTTCCTCAGGAGGGTGGCTGGCGTCTCCCTTAGAGATAGGGTGAGAAGCACAGTCATAAGAGAGGAGCTCGGAGTAGAGCCGCTGCTCCTTCGCTTTGAAAGGAGCCAGTTGAGGTGGTTCGGGCATCTGGTAAGGATGCCTCCTGGGCGCCTCCCTAGGGAGGTGTTCCAGGCACGTCCAGCTGGGAGGAGGCCTCGGGGAAGACCCAGGACAAGGTGGAGAGATTATATCTCCAACCTGGCCTGGAAAAGCCTCGGGATCCCCCAGTCGGAGCTGGTCGATGTGGCTCGGGAGAGGGAAGTTTGGGTTCCCCTGCTGGAGCTGCTGCCCCCGCGACCCGATACCGGATAAGCGGTCGAAGATGGATGGATAGATGGACATCCGTCTGTTCATCACAGCCACACTGTCAGGCCCACTGTCTCTGTGTAGCAGGGAGCTGCTGTGTTTCTCTCTTCCTCCCCCTCTCCTGTGCTTGTGTGTGTGTGTGTGTGTGTGTGTGTGTGTGTGTGTGTGTGTGTGTGTGTGTGTGTGTGCGTGGTGTGTGTGCGTGTGTGTGCGTGTTTGTGTGTGTGTGTGTGTGTGTGTGTGTGTGTGTGTGTGTGTGTGTGTGTGTGTGTGTGTGTGTGCTTAAATGAAGTAGTGGAGCCAAGTGTGCAGAGTCAGGAGTCCAGATCGTAGACTATATTCTCTGTCAGTCACGTTCCAGCCGTTTTGTATTTCTGTTTGCTTTGTTGAGAATTGCTCTCTAAACCCTGTCACTCTTGTGCTTGCAGTCTGCTGTAACCGCTCTACTCTTGTCTCACACGGACCAAGGCTATAGGAATTTACTTCTCAGAATCCAATAAAAAGATCCTTAACCTTGGGTTTTCTTTAGAGAGTGTTGTTGAGTGTTTACCAGAGCCTGAGGCCAGGGGCCTGTTGCACTAAAGTAGAATGACGATATCCAGGATAAGTGAAAAAGCACAGCTTGTCTTAGTGTGATCCGCTCATTGCGGCTCATCGGTTGCACGTTTGCCAAGACAGGATAAGAAGGTGAAGCTATGTCAAGCCAGGTGTAGATAGCTGGGATGAGAAGGTGAAGCTATGTCAAGCCAGGTGTAGATAGCTGGGATAGGTGCAGATAGCTGGGATAGGTGCACGTTCACCGCTTTCTTAAATAGACCACGGCATCAATCACAGATTTACTGATGCTGAAATGGGGGAGACGCATGCGGCATATGTTTCACCCAAATGAGCAGCAGCTTCTAATGAAAAGTAACAAGGAGGTGAAGCATATAATATACAGAAAGGGAAATATGACTGTTGTTATCAAACGGAGAGAAAAAGCCCAACACACTATAGCGGACTGACTGGATGTATCAGGATTTAAAAATATCTACTTAGCATACTAGTGACTCTACATTTTACAGAGTTGTAGGCTACACTGTGTTTTGAATGCTTTAAATATGCTAGTTTCATGTGTTGATTTTATTGCTGCATCTGTTTTTATGTGATAAATGCGCTTGTTGTACCTTATAGTGTCTTTTTGAGTAGCCTACCATGTAAAGCATACTATAAATAAAATACATTATTATTTAGCCTACTTCGCCTTAAAAGTGAGCAGAGGGAATTAATGTTCCTCGGGAAATGTACCCCGAGGACTCTAGACTTAATTTCAAACCCTTTTTCACAACACGTGAACATGTTTTACAAGCATATGCACAAATCTCTATAAGCTATGTCTAATTCTAAATATCTCTGTACAATTAATGTTCATACAGAACAAAGAACTAACTAAAAAAAGAAGTAAGTGACTTCAATACACACTGTGAGCATATATGTAAAACAATGTTCATGTTTTTGTTTTTAGTCTTCTGACAAGTGACAGCACCAAAATAAAAAGTTTAAGAAGCATTGTGGTGTTCCCGGTGTGATAAATGTGAACTTCACTATGTACGTATATTGGCCACTTATTGGTCCAGGGATGTGAGACTAACTGAGAATGTTATGAAACCAAAGTAAGCTATGATAAAAACACATTTGGCTTACATTATAAGGAGTAACACGAACTATCCTTTATTAGAGAAGGACAAGCAACAAGAAAATGAAATCATGAATGTATTGGTCTCTGACCAGTCTGCCATTGGTATCATCTGGGAATGTTGCTGCATTGTCCCACTTAATCTCCGGAGCGTCCTTTATAAACTTGAAGCTGCAAAGACAACGGAAGCTGCGCTGCACATTTCTACTTTTACAGAGAGATCGGACACTGAAGCGGTGCACAGGTCTGCCGGCGTGAAGCGCCCCCCTTGAACTTGAAATGTATAACTATTATCAGATCGGCCATCGCAGCCTCAAAACACTACCGGCCCACCTGGAAAAGTCCGGACTCTCCCAATTGCCACTCTGCATCTGAGTGCCAGTGCAACCATTTCAAACTATTTGCAATAGTAGATCAGACTCATGACAAGTAATGCATGTTAATAAATAAACTAGAATAAAGAAGAACACATTCAGAAGACAACGGAATAACTGTTAAACACGTTTATTTGGGATCAGGGCGGCATCTGATTTAACACATGAACTCTGGACCAGGCGAGCAGCAAAGAATAAATCTCCATGGTTACTTGGCTGGGTTTAATTGAACCTGGTTTTGTGCAACCGAGTCAAAGCTAAATTCATCCAGGATAACTTGAATATCCCGGCTCAATCCCTTCTCCTGGTTTCGTGCAACAGGCCCGTCTTGCCCTCTTTCACAAAGTAGTAGCAACGTCCCAGGAACACCTCCCATCCATCGGGACACCTAATCTGGCTCAGTGTTACAGGCTTTGGTGTTGGTGAAATTGTAGTTGTAGTTGTTATAGTTGTTGGTGTTGGTGAAGTTGTAGTTGTTATAGGTGTTGGTGAAGTTGTAGTTGTAGTTGTTGTTGTTATTGGTGTTGATGGTGTTGTTGGTGATGGAGAGGTAACTGTAGTAGGGGGACAACAAAAAGTTGATGTTTATGTACGGTAGGGCTTTATCGATGTTGTTGGTGTTGTTGTTGGTGTTGTTGGCGTTGTTGTCTGTGTTGTTGTTGTTGTTAGTGTTGTTGTTGTTGGGGGACAACAAAAAGTTGATGTTTCTGTACGGTATGGTGTTGTTGTTATTGGTGTTGTTGGCGTTGTTGTTGGTGTTGTTGGTGGTGTTGTTGTTGTTGTTGTTATTGGTGTTGTTGTCTGTGTTGTTGTTGTTGTTAGTGTTGTGGTTGTTGGGGGACAACAAAAAGTTGATGTTTCTGTACGGTATGGCGTTGTTGTTATTGGTGTTGTTGGCGTTGTTGTTGGTGTTGTTGTTGGTGTTGTTGTTATTGGTGTTGTTGTTGGTGTTGTTGTTATTGGTGTTGGTGGTGTTGTTGTTATTTGTGTTGGTGGTGATGCTGGTGATGGAGAGGTAAGTACAGTAGGGGTACAACAAAAGGTTAATGTTTCTGTACGGTATGGCGTTGTTGTTATTGGTGTTGTTGGCGTTGTTGTTGGGGTTGTTGGTGATGGAGTTGTAAGTGTAGTAGTGTCGTCGTAAAGCCCTGTCACTGTAGCAGTGGCTGTGGTAGTAACAGTGACAGCTTCTGCAGAAGGGGGCACTGTGAAGAAAAGAATTAAGCTTGTATTAACTTCAAAAGATCATGTCGAACCTTCATACAAGATATATGCAGTCACATCTGTCACACATAACATGTCTTGCCAGTTTTTAAAATATAAATGCAATTAATATTACTATGACGTTAATATTAGCCTAACCTGAAGAAATAAGAGCTTTAGCAAAGGCTGCAGTGCACTACACTCTAAGAAAGACAAGAAAATTAAATTGGGACTTTCATTTCATTCCTATTGTGTAACAAAATAGGTTTTGTAAATTTGTTTTGTCTTGTGTTCTTAGTGGAAAAAAGGTTCAAACGGGAAAAGTATTAAGAGAAATTTCCCAGGTCAAGGTGTTTTCACTGTTGATTTGTTTCACTGTTTTAAGTTAATGAATGCAACTACTTTCCAAAAGTCAATGAGTAGTTAAATAAATAAATAATCGTCCCTTGTTTGAGGCCTGTTTTAGGGTGTGTCACCAAGCTCAATGGCTCTTCTACTAATGTCTGTCCTAATCAAGGTAACCAAGAACGTTAGCAAACTCCTCACACCTCTGACCAGTAGCCCGTTCAGAGCGAAAGGGAACCTGATTTAACAACCTATCATTCCACTATTCTCAGTTATGACCTTAGAAAAATAGATCTCTCTCTGAGTGCAAACACTTTTATTATACACAACAATTTTTCCCTCTAGCTCAGTTTTCCTCCATGTTCTTTTAACTTTCTTTAAAGACCAATTTAATACACTAATATCTCTGTTCATCCAAGGCCTAGCTTTAACATGAAAGCTTCTTTCTTTGTTTCATAAGAATAATTTTATCATCATATGTTGAAGGCATCTACTATTTCATCTCCAGGATCATTAGAAAGGTTTATTATCTAGTGATTTCTAGTTGACATACCTGATGCAGCCCTGACAGAGAGAAAAACACCAAGGAGAACTGATATGACAAGAGATGACTTCATGGTGATGAATGAAGCGCTCCTGCCATTAAAGAAAAAATGATTCTCAGCTCTTAAAATTCACTTTATACCTTTTCATGAGGCGAAGACAAAAGCAAAAAGGCTTACCTGGTTCCTGTGAATGAGAGGTGATTTTCCACAGGGTGATCCAGGGCTTTATAGTCCCACATCACGTTAGAACATTTCAGTCTGATTGTACTCAACATGCATGGGATAAACTAATCCGGATGTTTGCATTCAGATCTCAATCTATCAGTGTTTGTTCAAGTAGTTTCCAGTGCATCAGTTGAAATGCTTCTAGAATTTCCTCCGGGAAGACAGCCCCGGAAGAATCCCAAACCTTGGATTCATAAATCCCCCATAGGAATAAATTGGGGAAGGCTGTTCAAACCTGTGGAAAGATTGTTGGTAAGAAACAAGTAGACTTGTACCAACTGTATCCGACCAGATTGGCGCAGAAGGCTGACAAGGTTGGCATGGATACACCCATCCACATTCAGTGGAGTTCAAGCCGCTTCCTTCTGGTCGTGGATATAGATAACAACGGAACCAACCGAGCAAAAAAACTAGTTCATTCCCATTGCAATAACCCAATTATATAAGAAGTGAGTAAGGGTATGACCGGAGGAGGAATATATGTTAAGTAATGTGCAGTAGTTTCCTTTATTTATGTCATTAGGCCTTTTGGGGAAGTGCAGCATACTTGTTTTATTGAATTCTATTGAATGATGTGTGTATAAGGTCCGTTAATATATGTGTTAGATACAAAGTGCTGTAGATGTCTGGTTCAATGTTTGTGTTCTGTCACTACTGTACAACAAATTGCCTCTCAGGGACATTAAATGTCAATTTTTCTAAGTCTAAGTGAGCACCAATGACTGAAAATGCAAGTCATTGACCTAAAGTAGCACTGGCTGACTTTGGTTGCTGGGGAATGAAATAAATGAGCTGTTATTCCGTTAGTGAAGGTCAATAGTAAAGTCAGGTCCCTTATCTTTGAAGGTGCACTTGGTAGTATTTACCGTATTTGCTGTGTTTGATGTAGATAAAATGAAATAAATGGGCTGCTAATAAGTTAGTGGAGGTCACAAGTGACGTCAGGCCACTTGTATATGTACAGTTTATATATATATATATATATATATATATATATATATATATATATATATATATATATAGTCATTTCTGCAATATTTATACTCAATGGTATGTTTCATGCATTGTATATACAGAATATATAGTATATTGTTAAGTTATTAGCAAATGTCAAAAAAGACAAACGGCAGTTAAAAACCGCACTAATCAACATGATTTATATAACCAATAGATCAACTTACTTAGTGTAAATTGAAAGCTGTTGTTCTTTAATAAGAACCCCCGGACAAGTACGTGACTCTGCAGTTCCCCTCGACACGGGAGCATTTAAAGTCTTTTGGTTCATTGTTTTAGTTTTACCGCCTGTAACTTTACAGTTAAGGTTCAGTCTCACCACGCTCATCAGTGTGTTAACCTGCGTTAGCCTAATTTACTTTTGTGGATATTCCTTGGGCTGTGGAAACAAGTTGTAAACAGAGTACTGACAAGTTATTACCTATTAAATGAATATATCCAACAACCTGTCAAGCTCCGTTCTGGACTCCACCAACTCCTCAAGCAATAGCTGGCCTTTACACAAGATTAAAAAAAACTTTTCTATTTTTGAATCTTTAATGGTGTCAAAGAACAGACCTCCTTTAAGAAAAGCAAAAAAAGTGGGGGATTCCAAATGTACAAATGTAATGCGTTTTACTGGTGCTTTCATGCAAGTTTTTTCTTCACAGCTTTAAAGTCTTGATAACAATTTTTAAATCAAATAATTAAGAATGCTGAGAATGATTTAATGAACCTCTAATAAAAAATAAAAAATAAACACATTTGAGTATACATCCACTCCATGCTTAATATACATTTAAGCAGCCCATTTAGGGGAAATAAAAAAAATTATTAGGAGACATCGTAATGAGCTTTATTTTCTTTGGAATTGGGAAAATATTCATCCATTGGTCAGTTAACTGAAACCTGGATGAATAAAATTCTCAAAGCAACAATTCAGCAAATAAGGTTATTTATTATTAACACATTCATTAGTTAACGGAAGGAAAACATGAGCACAAAGAAAAGAATCTGCAAAAAAAGTCCATTAACTCCTGAGGTTTAGAATCCTTTTCACAGCCCTGCATAAACCACTCTATAATGATTCTTAATTATGTAAATAAATACAAAAAACAGAACACAATGTAACAGTTGTTCCAGCTGTCCAACTGTAAATTTCATGACAAGAGGGAGGCAAATGACAAAAAAAGAAGAAGAAAAAAACAGAGCCGTTTCCTTTCCCTTTGCATTACAAATCACGTATTAGTAGTTACAATGTCATTCCAGAAACAAACTGCAGTGTGAAGAGTTGCCCATGTATCAGAGTACAATTCACCCAGTGGTGACACAGACTGTTGTTTACAGTTCAGCCTCAAACATGTACCTTAAAGACTCTGCATCCAGTGTTAAAGTGCTCATAGTATGCTCATTTTCAGTTTAATAGTTGGGTTTGTGGGTTTTCATTTTCAAAAAAACACCATATTATTTTTTAATCATGTTGTTGCAGCTCCTCTTTTCACCCTGTGTTGAGCTCTCTGTTTTAGCTACAGAGTGAGGCATCACACACTCTTTGTTGGGAGTGTATAGGCACAGTACCTATAGGACTACAAGCTAATCAGAAGCAGAGTATAAGGGGCCTTCCCTGACAATACCTAGGTAAGGACTACTAGCCAGTCAGAAGCAGAGTATGAGGCAGTGCCAGGCTAGCAGCAACGTGAGCATTATACCATGTTACAAAGTGACGCACATTTGTTTCTGAAGTCAAGGCTGGACTACAAGAGCTACAAGAGCTGTTTGGAGCAGTTTGTGAACAGTGCTTTCTGTTGGAGATGGTAAATCACTTTCGGGTGGACTTTTTGGAAACCTATTACATGGACAAAAAAGATATAGAACACAATAAAGGAAAGGGAAAAAGCCAACGAGCATAATATAAGCACTTTAATGAAGGAAGGTAGGAAGACAGTATGTGTCGTACCTGTTTCACACAGCTGTAAGCACGAGAACAAAGGACACCGGAGCAAGAAAGCAGGAATCCTCTTTTGGATTTTTTTCTTTTTAAAAGGCAGCTTCATTTTATATAGACCCAAAGTGTTAAATATTACTAATTATATGAAAAAATACAGGCAAAATATAGAACCATGAAATTGTGAAATCATTATGGTTTATCCTCTAACTCTTCTGAAGAGTCCATGATTTTTCAATCCTCCGCGTCCTCCTTGGCTAATAGCAACTGCGAAGGCTTGTATCATGTGGAAACAGCAACAGTGGTGTTGCCATTACTTAGAATTCCTCATGGGGAAGACAGAAACTACGCACTATAGCTTTAATAGCAGTCTGCTTTTAGCACCGACTTAATGTAATGTAGGCCCCTATGGAATCACTTACAGCTTTATTATATTCTCAATTTTGCGATTCAGTCCATGCTTCTGTTGTCACGGAAACTATATGGCCCTACCTTAATGGTGCCATCTGTCTGTCGCTGGCCAGGCCCCTGTCAAAAAAGATGCTGGAAACAACTTTTCTAGGGGAAATCCTGGAATAACCTCCATTTGTTTGATTGTTTCCAGTGCAAGCACTTCACCAAAGAATACTTGCTATCTCCACTATCTCCATTTCCTCTAATTGCATATACACCACTGGATTGAGTGCAATGATTTTAGGCTGTATAAAGTAGTTAATAGATTGTTTAACCAAGACTGTAGTACATTTTCTTAAACTAAAATAAATTCTAATATTTTGACTTACAATCCCTGCTCAAAATAAGTTTGTCTCTGTTGCCTTGAACAGCTGCATGAGGTTAAGACTTGTGGACGCTCCACTTTTTTTTATATTGTCCTGTAACAAGATATGGTGACATGGGCGAGGACCTGGTTCAATTTTCTATAATCTAGGGAGTTATTTATCAAAGGGAAAAATCTTTTGGCAATAAGATGAACCTCATAAAGTTTCTGTGATACATCAAAGAGCTAAATTTGTCTTTGACTAAGCATGTTTGCAGTGACCTTACCCTGTATCACCCCTTACAGGTTTGTCAGGGCAATGACAATCAAACACGTCAATACTTTTATTCAATTGAGCTGGATTCCATGTGCAAAAAGTATTTTGTTCAGTGACCCAAAATTATAACAGTGACCCAAAATTATAACATTATAATTTGTCACTCTATTATAGATAGTGTCCTTGGTCCATTTGTACAATATGAGGATAGGATGTGTTAACAGCTTTGGCAAACGTCATGAAGATTCTCTGTTAAGAGGCTCAGAGAAATGAAAAACACTGATGAATGTCACAACATTTCCAGACAGAAATGTTCACTTAATGTGACATTCGTGAGTTATCTGTGTGCAATGTAGCATTTAATTCCGTGGTTTCTATTCTATTCTGTGCAGTCAAGATTTATCCAATAACCTGATGGCTGAAAGTTTCATAGTTCAACTGTAATGGAAAAGAATCAGGACTTCAATCAAGTGACCCTTCATCAGTTCTCCAATTAAACTTGTTCGAGAAGCCAGCGTTATTTACACATACTCGGTCATTGTACTAGCATGCAGGTACAAAATGAAACGCTGCTACCAAAATATCCATCATTTATCTGACCTCGACTGCTAGTGATATCTTCACTAAAGTTGGTGAAGAAGAATCATTGGTTCTGTTGCCCTGTCCAGTGCTTTTTGTAGAAATAGATATATGAAGTTATTGTTTACTATATATTAGTGCCACAGTATGAACTTTAAGTGCAGACTTATGGAAGCTGTAAATTTAAGCTTTACGCAATGAAGTGACAATCTGAGACAAAGTAAAAGCAGGAAAAGTGAATCTGTGTAGAGTGATCTACCTGTAGAAAGATAGCCCTATGACAAACAGGAAGTCCTGAACATTAAGCCTACAAGTGTTTCTGTTTTCAAAGATGACCGTGAGAAAGAAAAAGTGCAAAGGGAGAGCTTTCCACTTGTGATTTATGGCTTTTCAAGGACGTTGAAGTTAAACCACTTCAAAAAAAAGCATTAAAACCAGCAAAAACACTTCAGCTCTTTGTCTCACACTTACTATAAGCTATGAAAAATGTTATGACCAAGGTCTTGCAGCGGAGGTTGTCTCTTAAGATTTCCTTCTCATCTCTGATGTCCCTTCTGCTTCTTGTTCCTTGCGGGCGTCCTTATCGGCTGACTGGTACCACCGTTTTCCAGTGTCACAGGTACTGTAGCTGCCGGTGGAGAGATGGGAGAGAAAAGCTCTGGTTCTCCCTCAATACTGGACTTGAATGGTCCGGCTTGGGAGAATTTCATAGGACTGACAAAAATAGATGAAGACAAAAGAAATTATGGGAAATAAAAGATGGTTGAAAAGAAAGAAGCTACATTAAAAAAATACTGTTACTTCTCTATGGAAAATAAAGGTAAATAAAGTGTCTCTTGATGTGTGCGTTACCTGATGGGTGTGCGTGGGCTGCTGTTGTGTCGGCGTACATGTCGAGTTCTGGGTTCGAATGAGAAGCCTTCTTTTAGACTCTCAAGGACTGATGGAGCCACGTAGGTGAAACCCTGATGGAAAAAGAAAATTCCTTCACAGTCAATCATAGAAGGAAAGGGTTACCATGTTACTAGCTATCTTATCAAATTAGGTGTTTTTTTTTTTAAATACAATATAAAAAAAGAGCACTGCAGTGCACCAAAATAGGCATTGAAAAATTATTAATTAACCATAGGTGTGATCGACAAAGGACAAAAAAAAACAACAACAACAAAAAAGGAAAAAATACGGTGCACCCAACTCAAGCAAACAGCTAACACTTACCAGTCCCACCAGGATTTTGTGGACTTTTTTTGAGATTGTGCGGGTACTTTTTTAAAAGAATTGTGATTTGTTTTTGTATAGGCCTTAAAAAAAAAAAAAGGAAACTTTTCGTTTTGGGGAGAATAAAACTACTCTGGGCTGACCTTACCAAAAAGCCTCAGGAGGCTGCAAATATGATTTATGATGACTAGTGAATATAAGACAAAAAAATAATAATTTATTATTAATAATCAGCAACCCCGCCTGCTGCAGAGAGACGGCAGGATTGAAACAGCGGCCGCTTCAGTGAGATCACAATGAGAAAACGTTACACCCGATGTTAAAATGTATACAGGTTAGCAGGACGGTCTGAAATGTTTTGCATGGTCTTTCGCTGTACGTTTTGTTGGTAAATGTGAAATGTTTGAGTCACACACGTCTTGTTAAACAAGGAAATGAATATGGCCGCATACGTGTGACGTCAACCCGTTCTCATTCCCTCTTGGCCAGTGGCTCTCAGAGTGCACGTGGGACTACTGGGATTGGCTGAAGTCGCTGGAAACTCCGGTTATTGGTCAAATTTGTGAAAAAGTCAAAAATTGCAAGTCGCAATAAAGTCACAGTGATTGGTTGAATTTGCAAAATCCTGGAGGGACTAACTTATTAGACTTAAATTAAAAATATTGTCCCGTTGTCGGCTTCAGCTAAGAAAGAAATAGTTTGCCCCCACAGGTCCAAATTTCTTAGAAAGCATGAGATAACCTTCCCATTGTGACAAATGAATGGACTACTTGCGGAGTGACATGAAGACATGAATCAGAGGCACAAAAAACGTTGACAGCGGTGAGCGGTTATTATGTTTGTGACCCGTGCCTTGCGCACAGATTTGCATGATTTACGATCGACTGTCACCTGATGTGATTTGCAAATGCTCAGATTTAAATGGTTTACGGCATAACGTAATGAAATTTGTGAAATCCATGGAATAATAAACTTTTCTTATTATAAACAATAACAGAAGATGGAAATCATTTATAAAAACATTGCCATCTATGATTGATTGCTAACGTTACAGTGAGGGGGAAAAGTATTTGATCCCCTGCTGATTTGGTACATTTGCCCACTGACAAAGAAATGATCAGTCATGATGAATCATCACGAATCATGAATTGATTCCCATTTTAATGAGAGAAATATGTATTTGACCCCTCAGCAAAAAACGACTTAGTACTTGGTGGCAAAACCCTTGTTGGCAATCCCAGTGGGTAGACTTTTTTTGTAGCTGGCCACCAGGTTTCTACACATCTCAGGAGGGATTTTGTCCCACTCCTCTTTGCAGATCTTCTCCAAGTCATTAAGGTTTTGAGGCTGCTGTTTGGCTAGATTAGATAAAACTTTATTCATCCCCCAGTGGGGAAATTCCCTTATTACAGCAGCTTCCTACAGTAAAAAACTCAAACCTTCAGATACCTCCACAGATTTTCTATGGGATTAAGGTCTGGAGACTGGCTAGGCCACTCCAGGACCTTAATGTGCTTCTTCTTGAGCCACTCCTTTGTTGCCTTGGCCGTGTGTTTTGGGTCATTGTCATGCTGGAATACCCATCCACGACCCATATTCAATGCCCTGTGTGCTCTAATTTTAGCTCGTTACCTGTGTAAAAGACACCTGGGAGCCAGAAATCTTTCTGATTGAGAGGGGGTCAAATACTTATTTCCCTCATTAAAATGCAAATCAAGTTATAACATTTTTGACATGTGTTTTTCTTGTTATTATTCTGTCTCTCACTGTTCAAATAAATCTACCATTAAATTTATAGACTGGTCATTTCTTTGTCAGTGGGCAAACGTACAAAATCAGCAGGAGATTAAATACTTTTTCCTCCACTGTAGCTGAAAACGCCATTCAAGTGACAACCTTTGTTGTGTTTGATTGCTAACTCACTGCAGTGAACCAAATTCATTAAGTAGGTCAATTTTCATATTCAATATTTCTTGTAGGCTACTTGTCGCAAAGTGACGCATGCACAACTCACATCTGGACTCAACTTAAATCGGGAAGTGACAGAGCCTCCTTTTCAGGTAGGAAAATCCAGATTTCCAAAATTATCCAGAAGAATCACACCCCTAAATAACTATTTGTTTCCAGTAGACTGTGGCTTTTCAGTATAAAGAAGAAGATAATCTCACGGCAAAGGCAAGTTCTGCACTGTGGCTGAGTGTGGTATCGTCTGGACTGTCCACTGGTGTCTGTCTGGTAAATCTGGTGTCAAACTGGCTTACATCCTCGTCCGATTGCTAGAGACAGATGGGAAAACAGAGGTAGCCAAAAGGTTAAGTGTGTAAGTATGTATTGGGAACATGAAGAAGGTGTACAATAGGTGGTAGTTGAGAAGAAATAACTTAAAAATAAGAATATTTGCTGAATTGACTCTACTAACCCATAACCAGCATCCGAAAATCACCATCGCCAAAGCCACCAGACACCATTTAAACAAACAACACTTTTATCCTGTGTAGAGCTATCATATTTTCACCTGTAAATGAGTGAATTACGGGTTTATTTCAACCAAACCAGAGTGATTGTTTGAACAGTGGAAGGACGAACCAAGACGGCTTTTGATATATTTTGTTCCTCCCAGCTTTCAATTATGTATTTTTACAATGATAAACTTACGGTTTATTTAAATGGCGTCTGGCGGGTTTTGCAATGGCAATGTTTCAGTTTCATGATAAACAAAAAGTATCTTGTAAATAGCACCTTTTGTAGACATAAATTGACAGTGCGTATTTGGCCAATAGCTACTCAATACCGGATCAATTTCTTTTTTTGTGATTAATAATTTTATTTTTTAAAGATTATTTTTTGACGGCACCCCTTTATTTTTCTATCCTTTTAAAATAATCTGTCTCACTATCAATAAATTAGTCTGGACCTAGTTTATACTGGACCAATTTTAAAGACTGTTACCATCAGACACTTAACACACAGAGACCTGGGAAACAGGATCCTTGTTGGAAAATAATGGGATCAAAATAACAACGGATTTTTACTTACCAGTCGTGGCTTGTATGGCGGCTCCACTGCCTTGTTGAGCAGGTCAGTCCAATTGATATGCCTGAAGAACGGATGTTTCTGCAACGGAATAAAAGGCCTAATTTATATTTATATTGTTTATAAGCTCTGAACAAAAAAAGACGTGTGAGGACATCATCTCGGGCTATAGGAACACTAATCCCCATTTTTCAGCATGTTCTCACATTTTATAGACCAAACAACTAATCAGTTGAGAAAAATTAATTGACAATGAAAATAATTTTTATTTGCAGCATGTTTTTTATAACTACTTCATTATATCTTAGGTGCCTTTCCATATGGATTAAGTGAACTTGGATTTGTCGTAGCTTGTCCAGTCATAGGGAACCCATGTTAACGCCAGGTAGAAAGCTAACATGGTCTATTGGAGAGGGAATGTTATTAAAAAGGTACTGCCGTTAGATACCTGGATTTCAGCACAATCCGCCTTACTGGACCCAAGTCTTTGGGCTGGATTCTTCTTCAACAGCTGAAAAAAAAGAGCTGTGCATGTCACTATAAAGACTGATGATTGGGTGCACCCGAGTTTTGAAAATAATCAATCTCTTCTTTAAATTTACAGGATAAATTTACTTTCATTACATTGTTTTTAATGAGAAATCATACAAAGTAAATATCAAAACTAAAAGAAGAGAGAGACAGATTAATGAATCCATCACCACTGACTGTAATGCAATCAAAGTATCAAACTGTAGGTGATTTGGATCAACTTTATTTTTCATGTTAATGAATCCAATATTTGCTAGAATACTGATGATACTCAAAACTTTTATCATTAATATTCATATTTTAAATGTCAAATTAAAGAGAAATAAATAGTTAACTGTGTAGTTAACGGGTTATTAGTGTTTCTTAGTGTCCCTAGTCAACAGAAGCAACAGACGTGTGTGGACGTTTCTGTTGCAACAGAAGCTTCTGCTTCACATGAACACATTAACAAAAAAACAACAGGGGAGTTGTAGCGCGTCCTCTGGTGGACGAACTATGCAACGCCAAAGCTTATAACATGGTTGACAGTCCGTTTTTATTTTTTCAATACTAATATCAGAATAATTTATTTGTCATTATAAAGGATTCTGATGAATAAATATTAATAAAAATATATACTTTTATTTTAAATCATCCATTATAAACGGTGGAAAGCGGTCACACAGTGGCTGAAATGTTGCGTAGGCACAAACAGTGTTTAAACTTAAACCAAATAAAATTTTGACTTCTTTTGAAATAGGATTTTCCAGTTTTAACAGATGTGTTAACATAATAGCATTCCAACATTACTAACCTCATAAATCATATTTGTGGGTAAAAGTGATCTTTCTACATGGCAAATGGTTTACTAGTAAGTGTTGTAGAGTCATAGAAACAGTTATGACATGCATGCTGCTCATTCTGTGTAATTGAATCTAATTGAAAGGGGCATGTTCAACATAATAGCAGTGTTGTGTTCAATTAGTGAGGTGACCGATTCTGTGGAAGGAAGGAAAACGATGTGCATGTTGGTTATAGTGCATTTCACAATTAAATACTCAATACAAATGGGTTGTTCTGAGGAAACAGCGGACTTTGATTAAAAAGTTGATTGGAGAGCGGAAAACATTTAAAGAAGTGCAGAAGTAAAGCAAAACCTTGAGACATTTTTCCTTTTCTACAGTTGATGTTTGAGTTTGTAAAGAAAAATGTAACTCCTGTTGTTTTTTTTAACGGTCTAATATTCCTGTTTCTTCACTTTCAATTTTGGTCACAATGCATTGATATCATGGAATTAAAATCTATTCTAAGGACTTTGAGCATTATTCACTTTTTTCTTAAATCAAAAGAAAAAAAATCACAATTGTTCAAATCCAAAGGATGCCCAACCCTATCGTTTTAGGAGTAGCTCAATGTGTAGTAGGAACAAGAAAGAGAGTGACAGTGGATGCGCTCAGAGCAGAGACAACATTAGCAGTAAAGTTGTACAGTAGTAGTAAATGTACAGTGTAACCCCGAGTGAGAAGGAACTTCAGCCCTGAAGGCAAAATAAGTTTCCCCTGTGCCTACCGCCCATGGTTTGGAAGCTGAAGAAGGAACAGTTAACACAGGCTTTGTGTCATCACATTTCATATTAACTTTGGAAAATAAAATCAAACCTCCTTCTACATAAATTAAACTTTGTTTTTGCTGCATTAGGTCGGCCTGCACAACATTTAAAAAAAGAAATTTAGAAGCTATTTAAAATGTGCAGCAGTGAGAGGAGATATATTGTTTTAGCAAACTATGTGAAGATTAACTGACACTTGTTTGCCAATGATTGCATCATTTCCATTAGCAGTTGTTGAAAATAACAACATGGATTTATGTCTAGTTGTAAAGCCAAACACATTATATGTAAGACAACTAATCATCAACTAAAATGTACAATTGTGACAGCCCCATCTATGAGTGACAAAACAATGTACAAAATCTTTCTCTGCCAATGTTGAACTGCAAGAAAAGAACAAAACAATGATGTAACTCTAAAATTGTTCTAATTTGTGTCTGCGTGTGTCTGTTTTACAGACCTTCTTGATAAGGTCCCTGGCATCGATGGTCAGGTATGGGGGCAGATTGAGTTTACACTTCAAGATCTTATCGATGGTCTTCTTCTTGTTTCCAGCTGTAAATGGAGGCTGGAGGAGAATCACAAGAGGGAGTCAGTACTTAGTAAAGCAGATCACAACTACTGGTTTCCCTCATCTGTAATCAAGCACAGCAGCAATAACCAGCATCACTAATAAAGCATTGCTGAACATTTTACAGTAACATTAGGCTTGGGGGACAGCAAAACGTACCCATTGACAGTATAATGCAAGTAATAAACAGTTGTATTAGCATTTCATATTTGATAGATGGGATCTGACAGTCTGAATCCACCACTGGCAGACATTTACTGAACCTTTTAAAGTTCCTGTACTTGAGTTGTGTTAGTTTAAATTAATAATGTTGAAGTTCTTTCTTTCTCCTTTCTTACAGCTAGCCACTCTGTGTAATAGGGTGAGGGGTGAAGACCTCAAGCTCAACCAGCTACTCTTTCACAATAAAGAGAAGCAGATCAGGGTTATGTGGGCATCCAATGCGTCTGCCTCCCTTTAGAGGTACTTTGTGCATGGGTCTCCATGATTCCTCATAAATAATTACTATTCTTTATCACAGTTCTAACTTACTGATCCGGTCATCATATCGTACATCAGGGCCCCAAGGCTCCACCAGTCTACTGCTCTGTTGTGACCCGACCTGGTCAGGATTTCTGGAGCCCTGGTAAAGAAAAAGATACATAGAGAAAAAAGACACAAACACAAGCCTAAGTTATCAGGGTAAAAAAATGTGTTAGGATGTGTATGTGACAGGGCATTCAAAGCACATTGATTAAAACTGCTATTTTTTAATTTCTGTATTAGAAATTGAATTACAAAACTTTGCATTATTGTTACAGAGTGTATAAATGATGTGTGTGTGTGTGTGTGTGTGTGTGTGTGTGTGTGTGTGTGTGGTGTTACCCACATGTACTCTATGGTGCCACAGAAGGTGTGTGTAACAGATCCATCATGAATCGATTCCTTACACAGGCCAAAGTCAGTTAGCTTGATGTGTCCTTCATAAAGAAAAAAAAAACAACACTATCAGAATTATGTCTCAACAATGACGCAAAGGGAAACAGGAAACACGGTTCTCACAATCATTAGCCAATTTTAGGGTAGGAGTTGATCAAATTAAAATACTCAAAAGTAGTTTCTAGAGTGATGAGATCAAAATTCAAAGGTCACACTTTAGAATAACATAAAATCCTGATGAAAAAAAATTCAATATCAAAGCAGCAAAGTTGAATTTAAGATTTCAAGAGCCATAATTTAATTTCATTAAATCTAGATATCTTCCTATGGAAACACTTAGGAGCGTTAATTCAGCTACAAGGTCACATTTTAGTTACTGGGTTTTACATTCAGTTGATCAGTTTTTACCACAGATTGTATATAAAGCGTCTCCACTTCCTCCCACAGTACAAAAGGGATGTATCACCCGTACACCCGCATAACCAATCACAAGTCAATCCCAGTTGTCACTCCTGATGTTTCACCCCATTTTTATAGTATCAAAAACTCATAAAAAACAAACTTATCAGAAAAATTAACACGTGGACAAACATCAGCATGATAAAAACTATCTGAAATCACTGAAACCATCTTTGGGAAAAATTTCTTGGAGCTGTGTACTTGGGCCGTGTACTTTGACTTTTTTGTTTGGGCTATGTCTACCATGGATGGGGTGGGATTTATGACCGATACTGCAGCCAGCCACCAGAGGGTGATTGAGACATTATGGCTTACATGCACACGTCTATGCTGTTTGTGCTCAAAAACAATTACACACTACACACGAATGACAAAAATGTCAGCACCCCCAACCAGTGCGTGTGAGCAGAGTGGAGCAGTGAGAATTTCCAATCCTTGCTCACAGAGCTGTTTGTTCTATTTGAACCCTCAGGAGATAAAAACCTGTTTCCAGAGAAGTTAAAAATGAAATGAGGAAAGCCAAGTCTACGTACAAAAATAAAATTGAAAACCCGTTTAGCAGTGTTGACCTCAGAGGAGCCTGGAGTATAAAATCAATGGCATCCATTAATCCGTCTTCCTGTGAGCCCAAGCAGGTAATCAATAGAAATGGTGCAAACAGTGCTGACTTGGCTAATGTCTTTAATTCTCTTCTTTTTTGTTGAAAAGGACAGATTTTGAAGATATTTGCAAACTGCAAAAGTCTTTGGTACCTCTCAATGACTTTGTGATATCACGGGAAAGTGTCAACATTACTCAAGAAGGTGAATACTGGCCCTGACTATCCATGGTTGCTCCCTGAAGTACTGTGTTGACCACCTCAGTGGGGTGTTCACAACCCTTTTTCAGATGTGTAAGGACTGGAGTCAGATACCAATGATATGGAAAACATCTACTATAATACTTGTTCCAAAATCTAGCAAACGCAAAGAACTGAATGATTTCCAACCAGTTGCATTCATTTAACATCACTTGTGATGAAAATTTTATAAAAACATTTTGTTGTCTGCCTCACTGATGGCAAACTTGATCCATTACAGTTTGCTTATCAAGCAGATAAAGGAGAGGACGAAGTTATTTATTTTGGACATAAAACCTAGAAAAACCCAAATTCCATTACAGAATTTTATTTCTTTACTTGATTTTTCTTCAGCTTTTAATAAGATGCAGCCTCATGTTTTAATTGAGTGGCTTGTCTCTTATTTTAACTTACCTGATCAGATCTTAATGATGTTTTTAAACCTTTTAATAGAGTTCTTGTGAACTGTCACGGGTGAAATATTATCACCTCAGGGTGGTGTAGGCTTTTCCCAGACAGCTGTAAGACTTCAGAAGAGGGCAGCTACCATGTGAAAATTTGAAATGTTCTGCAGACACTGCCCTACTTTCTCTTCTTCAGCGGGCAGAATCAGGGCATGCCTGAATCTTATCAGCATTTTTTCCAAAGATGTGATGACAACTATCTGGAACTCAATGTTACAAAAACTAAATAGTTAATTATTGATTTTAGGAGGAATAGTCTCAAGCTTCATTCCAGCATCATCCATGGTGAAAACATTGACTCATAAATAGCTGGGAAACATATTTGACTCTAAATCATGAATTTGACAAAAATAAAGAATACACTTGGTGCAGAAACGTAAGTTTTTTTTTTCTCTGAGTAAATTGTATGTAGCATTTATCATTCCTTTACTGGAAATCCTTTACTTTTTTCTTGATTTGCTGGTTTTGCGGGTTGCCTGCAAAAAGCAGGATTAGCCTCATTAACGTTGTAAAGATCTGCTCTAAGATTACTGGACTTCAGTTACCAGACCTGAGCTCCCTCTGGAAGAAACAGATAGTCCAGAAAGCTAAGAGAATCATGGGTAATTCTGGCCATGTTCTTTTCTTGTAGATTCTCTTTAATGCCATTAATGCTATCTTCTGCCCCACCCCCCATGTAAAACCATTAGATACTTGAATTCTTTCAAACAAACAGGTAAACAACAGACAATAAGCAGAAGGTATGGCTGAATGTAAAGTGGCGTCAAATAAAGGTATTGTATAGTGCAGTTGCCATAGTCCAGAAAAAAATATTGCAGTGTAAGTGAGTGACGTTAAAATTAAATTGAATATGTAATTAAAATAATATAGCAAAAGTAGGTAACCATAAATAATATTGAAAAAGTAAGTACATGGTTGTATATTTATTATTTATCAATCTGTGTGTACTTTGCTGCTCTTGCCTGGTTTACCTATTTGTTGACCTGCTGCTAGTGACATGTTGGTTGACTGAATGATTGCGATGGTATTTATTCTGCTTTGTTTGTATTTCATGTGACTGGTTGACTGCAAAATTGAATTCCCCTTCAGGGATAAATAAGGTTGTTTGAATTGAATTGAACATTACCTTGGTGATTAAGCATGATGTTTTCAGGTTTGAGGTCCCGGTAAATAATCCCGTTGGAGTGGAGGTGACCCAGCGCCAAAGTGATTTCTCCTAGATAGAAACTACACACAGACATAAATGATGCAAGTTAGTTATAAGAGAGAGGTGGCCTAAACTGCAAAAGTAGGACTAACTAGACATGAAACAATGCATCATGATCATGCTTCAAGGGATACTTTGCAGATTTCAAACCATTTCGGGCCACACTATACAAGACCATGTCCAACAATACAGCCATAATAGCGCAAATATTCAAACCTCAATTCCAATGAAGTTGCTTAAAACATAAATAAAAACAGAATACAATCATTTGTAAATCCTTTTCAACCTATATTCAATTGAATACACTAGAAAGACAAGATATTTAATGTTTAACCTGATCAAGTTTGTCTATTACAAATATTCCCTCATTTTGAATTTAATGCCTTCAACAAGTTCCAAAAATGCTGGGACAGGGACATGCTAGTCACTGTGATATCTCATCTTTTCTTTTAAATAAAATCAATACGCATTTGGGAACTGAGGATTTTTATTGTTGCTTTGTAAGTGGAATTCTTTCCCATTCTTGCTTAATGTATGACTTCAGCTGCTCAACAGTCCAGGGTCGCCATTGTCATATTTCGACCTTCATAATGCGTCACACAGTTTCCATGGGAGACAGGTCTGGACTACAGGCAGGCCCGTCTAGTACCTGCGCTCTTTTACTATGAAGCCACGCTGTTGTAACAAGTGAAGAATGTGGCTTAGCATTGTCTTGCTGAAATAAGCAGGGACGTCCCTAAAAAAAATTTTGCTTGGATGGCAGCATGTGTTGCTCCAAAACTTGTATGTGTCTTTCAGCATTTATGGTGCCTTCACAGATGTGCAGGTTAGCCCTGCCATGGGCACTAAGAACCCCCCCATACCATCACAGAAGCTGTCTTTCGAACTTTAGCTGATAACAATCTGAATGGTCTTTTCCTTTTTGTCCCAGAAGACATGACGTCCATGATTTCCAAAAAACAATTCAAATGTGGACTCGTTAGACCATCTCATATGAGCTTGGGCCAGAGAAGCAGGCTGCGTTTCTGGGTGCTGTTGAGCTATGGCTTTGCTTTGCACGGTAAAGTATTAACTTGCATTTGTAGATGTAGCAACCGTGTTAACTGACATTGGTTTTCCAAAGTGTTCTTGAGCCCATGTGGTAATATCCTTTACATAATAATGTTGGTTTTTAATGCAATGCCGCCTGATGGATCCAAGGTCACAGGCGTTCAATGTTGGTTTTTAGCCTTGCCGCATACGTGCAGAGATTTCTCCAGTTTCTCTGAATCTTTTGATTATAATATGGACTGTTGATGATGAAATCCAACATGAAAATAAATTCCTTGCAATTGTACTTTATGAAACTCAGCTGTCCACAAAGAGGTGAAACTCGCCCCATTCTCGCCTGTGAAAAACTGAGCATTGTGGGGTTTGAACCCAGTTTGAACATTTATACATTGTCTTTGTAGTGCATTCAATTAAATATAGGTTAAAAATTATTTGAAAATCATTGTATTCTGTTTTTATTTGCATTTTACAGAAATTTCTTACTTTATTGGAATTGGGGTTTGTATGTTAACAAGACAAAGAAGCCGGCTGTACCTTCCTCCTTCTCTAACCACCAGAGGGCATTATTATATAAAATACAGAGGTGTTTTGCATTAGAACAAATACCTACACCTGACATGCAGCTCATACTCCCTACCTACATGTAGGTATACAAATGTATACAAAAAAAAACATTGTGTTCAGTGGATATGTAGCGTCCTGACAACTATTGAAATGATTTACAAGCTTCAGCTTTTCTATCTAAATCTCCTGCCTTTTTCTGTAATCATATCATCAGTTTATTATTATTTATAGTCCTATTTTTATTGTAAATTATTTTCTAATGACCTGGTGAGGTTTCACCACTAATCTATATATCTCTAAGTATAAAAAAAATCTATTTTGAAGCATTTGCTGGTTTTCCAGATTATGTGCAAGCCTTTACCCGGGGATATTTGTCCTTACCAAGCAGTGTCCTCCATGAAGATGCCTTCCTTCTCCAGCTGCATAAACAGCTCCCCTCCTGGTGATAAACCATACAGATGGGTCAGTGGCATTAGATAATCTTCCTCCTATCCATCCCTCTTTTTCTCCCTCCACCTCTTCCCTTTCCATACCTACAAACAACCGTATGGCTATAAATGCTAAAAATTAAGGTACTGTATCTCATAAACAGGTGTATGTGTACAAACACTGTTCCGTGGCATCTGTCTCTCCTATGTTTTTACCCTCCATATCTATCATTTCCTCCCTCTGTGCCACAGTCTTACCACTCAGACACTCCAGTATGAGGTAGAGTTTTCCCCCAGTCTGGAAGGCGTAGAGCAGATCCACAATAAATGGGTGCCTCACTGTCTCCAGGATCTCCCGCTCTGCTCGTGTATGGGCCGTGTCTTTAGCATTACACACTATCTTCGCCTAAAGACCAATGAAAGACAAGTGGGCACAGTAAAGCATTAAAAAAAACAAATAGAGAAAAGGGAAGAGAAGGAGAGGCAGGTGAAGCATGGTGTGGAGAGAAAAGCATGACGAAAACATGGAAAGATAGCAACTTCATGTTCCGTTTATCCTACATTGTGTGTAAGGAAGGAAAAGTGGACTGAGACAAATTACCTTTTTCAGGACCTTCATGGCAAATATTTTGCCCATCTGAGCACCTTGAACCTTCCTCACCTGGAAAACCTGAAAAAATACATTTTGTTACCAGTTGTGACAGCAGCGAGTGCTCGCACGTGTGGGCGCGCGATCCTGGCAGATGTCTAGTGTAGTTGGAACTACCGCAGAAGTGCATTTGAATACTTTGAGACTGTCTGTCGGTTCACAACTGTGCAAGATGAAGTAACAAGAATTTACAGGTGCATAGTTGAGATAAATATTTAAGCTGAGTTTGAAAATAGGTGGGATATAAGCGAGGGAGTCAGAAGTAGGGGGTAGAAAGTGAAGAAGGGGACATTGGCCTCCCCACACTTTACGGCACTAGCACAACTTGGCGTCCCATCCCATCACAAGATGGTTTCTAGTTTTATCATGCAAAACATATAACGGTACAGCAGGTTAAAGTAAAAAATGTAAACAGTACACAAATGGGAAGATCTGCGGTTTTATGTGTGGTCGTTGAGACTAGAAAAGCACTATATAAGAACAGTACATTACATTACATCCCAGCTCATCTAGTCTGCATGCTGAAGTGTCCATAGGCATGATGTTAAACCCCAAGTTGCTCCCAAAGGATGTTCAAATGTGCAAATCATGATTGGCACCTTGCACGGCAGCCTTGACCATCCGTGGTTGTATGTAGCGTGTCGCTTTTTACCATAATCAGTAACTAAGATTAGGACTGTGCTGAAAGAGATATGTTATGTGGTGTTGAAACAGATGTGGATGAAACAATGAACAATATAGAATGCTGCGTTTTGGAATTACTTTTAGTAGTATTGTAGTTAAGAGTAAAGATGTTACCTTAAAAAAAGATGTCAAATGTGTACACCAGCTTGCACACCACGGTGCTTAATCACAAACACACACCTTGCCATAGGCTCCTTTTCCCAACACAGTAAGCAGCTCAAAACAGTCAGGTCCAACTCTCTCACTGTCTCTGTTGACACTTTCACTGGTCAACTCCACCTCCTCTGTTTGCACACTGGGATAGCATGACACAGAAAAATTAGCAGTATTGGTATAAAAACCTTTGTACTATTTCAGTATCCATTTTTTTTTAGTATATATAAAAATAAACTTACTTCTCTGGTTCTGTCACAGTAAAGTCACAGACATCATCCTACAGATGGGAAACCGCAAGTTATTGAGTTTGAACAATGTTAGAAAATTAAGTCCATTTTCATAAATGATTACTTGTTAAAGGTTATAATGCAGCTCCGTGTCATCTTTGAGTGGGCAGTGTGTTTAGATTAACAGTGTTTGGCTTCCCTTCCTTGCCACAGTACACCGTTCATCTACAACAATTGCCCACACTGCTATGACACAGAGCTGGATTTAACTCAGCAAAATATCTTAATTTTTGTGTAAACCACAGCCAAATGTCCCGTAAAACACAGAGATGTATTCCAAGTAGAACTAATGTGTTTGTGGCAATGTACCCAAGCTTGACTTGTATTAACATGTGTACATTGTGCACAGAGACAAGTATTATACAGTCAAACCATTTCTAAAGCAGAAACAACCTGTGATGAGGCAAACGATTTGATTTCTCATTCCTGAGTATTTCAGGTAACTGATCAGCAGTAGTCTTATCAATGTCTGGGGGATACAGACCTCTGTATCACTGATGTCTTCAGTCTCCAAGTCTATGTCGAACACCCCTGCCATCCTGAAACAGAGATTGTAAAGTCAAACAAGTCTGTGTTTCATTCAACCACAGGCTCATTAACACGTAATCAATGAGGAATGTAACATTCATTTTATCTTATTATTATATCATGCTGATCAAGGACAATTTAGCTTTTTCTAAATTACCACCTATGATTTTTTTTCTAAGGATCTACTGAAGTTATATGACCACAAACAAACAACGGACCCAGTGTTCCAAGAAACGTTGAAACATAACCTGCTGGTTGAGTTTTATGTTAAACATGTGGGTTAGCCTGAATTCAAAATACTAAACCCACCCAAAACATAACGACAGCCTAGCCGGTTTAGTTGCAGTTTGCGTCCCAACTTCCCCGGAACGTCCCCCTAACCCTAACCACTCGAGTTCAAATGCCTAACCCCAACCAATCTAACTGATTCATAGAACGGGTCTTGGCGTGGCCACAGAGGAATTTGGGACACTAAACTGCACGTATGCCAGCCTATAGCCTCTCCACCAAACAGTTAACATTACAGCTAACGTTACACCTTTCAGGTAAAACAGACATTGACAACAGTGTCAATGTCTGTCTGTGTCTTATTTATCTTGTTAGGTTACACAAGTTAAGTACGTCTCATAATCAAATCCTAAAATAGCTAGCTTAACTTTTCACAATCGCATGCTAGCTCTTCAGGTTGATACCAAACCAACATGTTAGTGTAAGCATTGTTCAGTCAGACTGCTTTAAGTTTTCGTCGACAATAAGACTGAGCGTTTGTAAGGTCACTTGGTTTTCGTGTAAAATCCCCCACTGGTTAAAACTGGCTGAAAACAGTAAATGTGAGCCAAGACTACGTTGACAGCTGTTCTGTCAGGTAGCGCGCTAACAAACATGCTAACGTTAATGCTAACTGGGGTTTCACCTGTGAACACTCCTTCATTCGGGGGTTCCTTATCCAGTACGCAGTAAAATAGTTTAAAAACCACAGCAGTTTCTATACACTAACAGCTGCGACCGCCATTTCTTTTGTTATACTTATGTCAACTAACCAGCAACAATACACGAAACTATTTAGGTTCCCTTCATCCTTCTAGCTATCCCTTCTACTATATAGTCCGTAGTCTTCGGTCCAGATTTGTTCCAAGTTGTCGCTTGTTGTCGCTGAGCGCACCGAGAGGACCTGTAACCTTCTACGTCATCTTTCTCTTCTTCTGTGTATTTTAACGGCGGTTTGCATCCACTGCGTTGCAGTACCGCCAACTACTGGTGTCCCATTTCACCTACAATTGCCAGCTAGTTACCTCCTGCCTTGTTATGTATTACACAACCCTGTTGGATACACCCACATGATGAAAAGCGTACAATTTAAATCAGTCTACGTCTGATGAGGACAGTCTCCTCTTTCCTATTTCCTCCTCCTCTCATTACATCAACAACATCATTTTGGATGTTACATAAATGTCTTCCCTTTAGTTGTTGTTTCCAGGGCTGTTGCCACTTTTTGTTTATTACCTTCCACACAATGCTCTTTCCTTCTGTTTTGTTATATATAATATAATAATATAATAACGGTGTCTATGTGTCCCCTCCTTACAGCTTGCTTGGCTAGCTTGTCCACCCTCTCATTACCCAAAATGCCTATGTGAGCTGAAACCAACATGGATATACAATATTAATATCTAGTCTTCTTATTCCTGCTTGTGCTGTCATGATTTCATAGAGCAAATCCTGTTGACTAGATGTTTCTGATCTTAGATTGTACAGACTTTACAGACTTGGGCCTTCTTTGGTCTATAGTGTCCCACCCATTGCAGAGCCATCAACATAGCATGCAGATAAACTGTTGACAAATTTGATGTTCTTCTACAGTCTTCCCCTCTGTAACTTGCAACTACAATAGCAGATCCAGTGTTTCCTGTTTCTGGATCCTTTGATCCATCTGTGAGGATATGCAGATTATATTTAATTCATAAAATTCACTCACCAGATCTATTCTTTTTCCTCGCCTTTAATTAATTCCACATTCACAATCATATCTTCTATCATCTACACAGGCACCACAGGCCATATTACAGTTTGAACAAACTTAAGTCTCTTTCCCCTGCTTTCCCCATCCAACCAAAGCTCAATTTCTGTGCTCTTTCTCTCTCCCAGCAGTTCTGTACACTTTTTGCTGGATGAGCCTCTTCATGTCCCCTAAAATGTATCCTGTAATTTGCCCTAAGTTGACATTGACATAGCTCTAATGGCATTTCTCATGCCTCAAATTGCAAGGCGCACTATGCTGATGTTCCATACACACTCAAAGCCTGAGCCTCCACCCTATCCAGGCCCGCAAGCACAGATTTGGCAGCTGACCTATATACTACACTTCCATAGTCCAGCCTTGACATGATTATAACTACATTTACACATATTTCATTGCTTCAAAGTTAGTTGTTCATTTTACCCCTCATGATATTGATCACTTTTTTTACAGTTATTGTCACCTGTCTCACATGTTCTCTCCCTATTAATTGAAAGTGCCCATATTATGGAAAAAAATCATTTCTGGGAGTTAGGGTGTTGTTTTGTGTCTCTGGTGCTATCCATGCTGTTTTGAGTGAGACACGGTTTCTGAATGTCCTCTGTCTTCAGTCTCCGGGTGAGCTGTTCAAAATCTGCACGGCTTTCTACGTCACTAGCCGAGACAAGGTGGCTAATCGTAGCATGCTAGCTCGTTCTCAATGGCAAAACACTGCTATAACACACACTAGTTCATCGTAATCTACAAAGGAACTACTTTCATGTCCCTGATCTACAGGTATTCCACAAGTGGCCCTCATTCAGAAGAAGTCTCCCAACTAATCCGGCCTTGGACTGACCAAAGTTGGAAAAAGCGTTATCTAGCTGATGATCTTTGCTAGCTACTGAGCATGTGAGACTCCCAACAAAGATAGTAAAGAAGCGAGATGTCTCACTCTGTAGCTAAAACAGAGACCTAAACACAGGATCTGCAACAATGTGCAATACAACAAAAATATGGTGTTTTTTGAAAGTCAGACCATGTAAACCTGTTCTGGTACAATCTCAAAATACAGTAATGAACCTGAAAATGAGCATAATATGGGCGCTTTAAGCTCAAAATACATTCCCAAAAAATTCCAAGTCTCTTCTCTCTCAAGTTTACTTCCAATGTAACCTTATTATCCTTTCTAATTCTCTTTTCTGTAAAAAGCTAAAAAAGTTAAAGTAAACTTTGTTTTCTCCAATGAGCACCCTATACTTTCACCTGGAAAACCTGAAAAAATAAATTTTGTTACCAGCCATGACAACGTGTGTGTGTGTGTGTGTATGTGTAATTTAGTGCGATTTGTAAACATAACATGGTCAATATTAATAAACTGGGAATAGACCATATACTGTATGAAATATGATTCTTCTCAGGTGCTGACCAGGCCCCCTTGTGCACAGGGCTTTAAAGCCACATGCAGTGGAATTGCAACTTCCGTGTTTGTCATGTGATGCCATGGGGCCCAGTCTGCTGCTTCAGGAGACCCCTGGGCCACCCAAGCCACCGAAAGGCTTCCATGTTCAGTTGAAAACAATGGAGTAGAAGCGCTGCTGGGTCCTGGTGGTCATCACACAGAGGTGCACTGCACAAGCACTGTGCAAGGTGTTCTGTGCTTATTCCATCACTTATTGTAGAATCTGGTCTCAAATTCAAGTCTTCTAGTTTGATCACATTTTACATATATCTCACCTCACCCCTTACATTGTTCAGTATTAACACAGAAGCGACATCTTTTGCAGTTCTGTTATCAGGGTAAATGTGGCTTTAGATTCCCTGGTATTTGTGGTTTTTAAGTTGAAGTCAGCCCACACCGGATGTTTTGAGACTAAGCATTCAAACTTGTGTTTATCCCTTTTTACTCATGTTAGTACAATTCAGTGCTTTACATGTGTGTAAAACTAAAACCGTAAAATTATCAAGACAGTAAGACAATAAAAAGTGTGCATACAAAGATGATTAAAAGTAACTTAAAATAAAAGTGAAAAAATGTAAACCAACAAAAAATATGAGACAGGGGAAAATAGTTTTTTTAATTTTTTAAACTAGGACTGTAAAAATGACATGCTCATTTAAAAAATAACCCTTCCACCACATTACAAACATCAATATAGTACAGCTTTCTGTATAATGTGTTTTAAACTGTAATTTATCAAACTAGAATACATAGCACAATAAAGAAGAGGATATTGTGTTGCATTTTCTTTATTTTCCTCTTTTAACACAGTAAAGTGAAAGAAAAAAGTCAAAGTATTGCTGTTATACATTTCAAGCAAAAGATTGGCTTGAAAATAGTTTTTAAGTTAGCAGTTAAAATATGTTTAGCTCCCTCTGATTCTCAAGCAGACTTGTCCAAATGCTTGAAGCTTAAAAAAAGGAAAACTTCTCTCATGGCCAAAGTGAAAGTGGAAACAGATTAAGAGACTGGGTCCAAATATAGAAGTGGGCCTTCAGTGGAAAAAGGGGCTTGGCAGCTAAAACGGAAGTCTGTGGTCCGTTAGACCATAATGTCACAGATGGAAAGAAAAGAAAGATACAAGAAATGAAGTCTTACTGGATTATGACGATTCTTCTTGGTGAGTAATACAGTAAATATACAATCATTTTGGATAGACAGACAGAGAGTAAATCCTAAGGTATCGGAGGAAAATGTTTTCACTTAGCTGAAGGTTGAGTCCAACATACTGTCCATGAAACAGTGACTAATGATTGTAATGACACAATTGCAGCTTGATTTGTACTCAGGTGGTAGCAGAAGGATGGTTATGTTTTATGTTGCCTCTTTGGTCAGTTCAAAAGTTAAATGGGAGCAAAGTATGATAATGTAATTATTGTAATCTTGTCTGAGAAAATAGATTACAATATGACTACAATATGACAAAATTACGGGAAGATATACAAACATAATAGCCTATGATTGGTAAAAAAAAAAATCAACTCTAATATGTAGGTGAAACAAACATAGTGTAAAGAAAATAACTGCAAAAAGGCCTTTTATATACACAAATAAGTTTTAAGAAGAGATTTAAATTCACGAATAGTAAAGAGCCCAGGTAACATGACGTCAGACTGACGAGCTTTTGTAATTGGCCTTTTTGCAGAAGAGGAGAGTCAGGAGAAGGATTTTAAATTCAATCCTGGATTTTACAGGAAGCCAATGCAGAGAAGCTAATACAGGAGAAATATGGTCTCTTTTCTTAGTTCTCGTCAGAATACACGCTGCAGCATTCTGGATCAGCTGGAGAGTCTTAAGGGACTTAATTGAGCATCCTGATAATAAGGAATTACAGTAGTCCAAACGGGAAGTAACAAATGCACAGACTAGTTTTTCAGCATCATTTTGAAACAGGATGTTCCTAATGTTGTCAATGTTAGGAAGATGCAAAAAAGGCTGTTCTTGAGGTTTGTTTTAAGTTGGCATTAAAGGATAAATCCTGATCAAAATGACATGCAACAAAGGTTCACAGGTTGGACTCAAACCCCTGACCCGCCGCGTTGATGCGTAAACCTCTACATATGGGTATGCACTCTACCAACTGAGCTATCCAGGCCAGATTCTGCATTCATTTACAGATATCTGAGTGTAAGAAGATCTATTAATCCACTTAAAGGCCATAATTTATTTTAAAGGTCCCCCATTTTAACATTTTAAATCATTTCCTGATGATGTTGAGTAACCACACAATTCGCTACACGGGGAGATTACATTGCCTTTTTTTAATGTTGACAATAGTTGTAAAAAGTAAATGTCAATTAACTGTTAATTAGATGTGCTTCAAACATGATGTCCATTTGATACACTTTAGGGTTTTTCACCATGGCTAGTTTTTGGATGTCATTTGTGCCTGCGGCTGAGGTCCAACATGTCCAGTACGGTTCAACAGTCACTCTCGGCTGTAACATCTCCTATCTTTATGATACAACGTGGCTAAGGCAGAACCCTGATCTCACCCCCACTGTAGTGCTCCGCGCCAGCCTCAGAGACGGACAACCAGTACAAGGTAGAGAGCATGATATCAAATTCTGATTAGAACAAATATGGTCCCTGGATTGGGTTTTTCATTTAAAGCCTTTGGTTGAATATTAGCTTGTCATTTGACTCCTCTTAATATGCAGCGGTTGAGTATTCTGTCCTCAGGAGACATCTTTGCCAGTCCTAATGACAGAACATGGAGTATTATTTGGTATGCTTTAACTGACTACAAGTTTTTTTTAAGGGTTTCAGGTCAGCTCTCATTTCTCAGTGGAGTTGAAACAAAGATCTCTGGCACTGAAGATCACTAGCGTTGAGGAGCGAGACCTGGGGTTGTACTACTGTATTGGCAATGTGAACACACATTTAACAGTTGGGAGAGGGACCATACTTCAAGGTAAAAGAATATATTTTACATTGTGGTAACTATGTAGGCAGGCCTGGTTTCAAAATTGCTTGTAGGAAGTATAATGGTCTTTCCTCAAGGCCGCAGATTTCCCTGCATGTTTCTTACTTGTAGCCACCGTAGACATCAAAAATAGGGGACTGGCATGCGTGATGTTGGTTTGTGGACTGCATCTTCCTTTTTTGCAAGTGGATGTGTTAATTTTTGACGCGAGCGTGGAGCAAGGGAGGATGATGCGGCCAAACCAGTGTCAATGGTTGCAATGGCAAGCAAAAAACTAAGGCGGAAAGTTGCCAATGTACAACCCTTCAAAAGTGAGTGATCCAGTGGAGATTTACAGTTGGGTAAACGCAGCCTTGTAAATGTCATCAGGGTTGGACTTTAATTAATCCTGAAAAGTTTCAAGCCAACTGGACAATGTACACTCAAGTTACACCCACTTCCTCTTTCAATGGCAAAACGCGCAAAATGTCCACCGCACAAAAATGCCATTGTTTCAATGGCGAAACGCATATAATATGGGTGCCGCAGCAACAGCCATTCCCTTTAACAAAAAGTCTTTCTTTTAATAACTTTTCATCTTTAATGTCTTAAAATGGCACAGACCAAATTTGAAGCTGATTGGTTCAAATCTCTGGGAGGAGAAAGTACAACATGTGGAAATGGCCAAAATTGCACTAATTTCAATTTAAAACAGAGGTTTTCCTCTTGGGTTTTTACGGTATGGCCCCATTTACATTTTCTTGACATGCTTCATTTGTGTACGTGTGTGTAAGTTTCGTGAGTCTGCAGGGACTCAATTCTTTTAACTTTGTAGGGGGCGCAAGCAAGCCATTTTTGTGATCCTATTCCCAAAACCCTTAAAATACATACATTTTCAGCAGAATTGATGCAACCACCAATTTTGGTGAGTGTTTGAGTATGTTAAGCCCCTCAAAAAGGCGATTCATTTGCCGGAAGACAGAAGAATTCCTTTGTGTCGGTGCTCGGAACCTGATAACAATGCAAATAAGAGATGCGTTGTGTCAGAGCTGGTCCTAGTCTACCACACTGAAAGACTTGTCATAATATGCAACATCATACAACCAGCAGAGATACAGAGCTGCTGTTTTGCAGGAAAAGTGGGATTATATGAGTGTATCAGTTTTCAAAAAATCGTGTAACAGTCATTTTTGCCTCGGCTTAATTTCCTCTCTCTCTGTATTTCCTCAGTTTCATCTCTAGGTTCCTCTACGTTTCTCTTTCAACACTGGCACTGTGTGGGTGTGGGTTTTGGGCTGCTGATTATGGTGCTGGCTGTTTGCATCACCCACTGGAAAGCAAAGTCCAACAAGGACAACATCAACAAGACTCCAACTGCTTCCAGCACCAACAAAGACAATCCCAACAGCAGCTAATGTGGAAGACCTTTTTTACAGCAGACAGACATGTCATGTTAAAAAGCTGCTTGATTATAATGATCCTGAACCCTGTTTTGTGAACCAAACATGACCTCTTGGTCAACTAGACAAAAAAAAGAGACAAAATGAGGCATCACATCCTTTGTCCAACAAAGGATTCAGCTGCTTAACAAGCCGTGAGCATGGTCTAAATTTGGCACTTTCTTAAACCAAAATTTGATGTTTCCCAAATTATGCTTTTAATGATGTTTATGGTGATGCATATGTATCACATTCATCATCAGGTGGTGAATCTCTGACTTGCCGGCCCTTGGCGAAGGCCATATATATGCTTTAATATAAAAAATAGGCTAACGATTGTGTAATAGGCAAGACTGTCGCATAGTAGAGAAATTATCGAACAGTAAAGGATAACCTCACAGGCAGGTTTGACTTACATTAGCTGTTTAGGTTTAATTACTAATGTTAACCATCATTTTAGTTAACAGTAATTAGCCTGTGCCTATGTTATCTCCTAACGAATACCTACGCTTTCCATCTCTGAGTTGAGATTTCTCTTGGTACAGCTACCAGAAGACTTCACTCATTGGAAAAGTGCTTCTAATATCCTTTAGTGGTCTCTGTCCAGAGCAATGGGATCTGTTGGTCCCTTTCTTTAACTGTCTATGGAAACAACACAGACAGGACATAACAGTAGGCTGCTACATTTAATTACAGTCGGTAAGCTAGTGGGGCAATCATTGTTATTGTAAATGACCCATTTGTCATCTAATGTTTTTGTTTTTTTTCATGCACCTGTAATTAATATGGAGCTAGAACAGTGACAGTATTCATAATAGTGAAAATAAAATTTGGCATTGAAACAACAAATATTGGCACTGAAAAATGTTGAACTGATATATAAAACACAAACATCAAAAAGTAATAATCTCAAAATCCTATTATATAATTTCACTTAGACATTTCATTGCATGATGATAAGTTTTCCAATGTCGATCTACATTTTTTCTTTTTAGATTTTTCTATTGTCACTCGTTTTCAGTTTCAACTTTTCACTGTTTTGGCATGGGGAGGAGGGGCCTGAGGGGAGGGACAAAGAGGCCGTGATTTATGGGTAATTTACTGGCGAGAGACATGTCTTCCACAAGTTCATCTGGAACCTCCAAATCTCAAGTAAGTCTGTTTGTCTGTGCTGTTAGCAGATGTTAGCACTGTTCTCTTAATACATCCCTGTTAGTACACGTCAGCTAACTGGCTTATTTTAGCTGAATCCCATGTCTATCGCTAACTACGAACTGCCTGACTAACTGCCTTAAATGGGTTTTCACAGTTTTAGAAGATGTCAGTGAATGCGTGAACCACAGCCCGCTTTTATGTGAAATAAATGGCAGAGATAAACAGACTTAATTGAGATTTTGAAGTTCCAGGTGACCTTGAGGAAAACACTGCAGGTAAGCGGTTATTAGTAGTAGCATTGTAGTAACAATACCATCGTAGCAATGACAACTGGCTTGTTGCTAGATATAACCAGGCTTCAAAATTAGTACCATACTAGCCAAATGGTGGTAGAATATGCAAGTGGATGGTAAAAATTGAACATTCAATAGCCATTTGATGGATATAAAAGTTAATTTTTTAACTAGACACCAGTCCCATAATGTGAATAAGGAAATACGAGAATTGTTTCAGATAATGTTTCCCAAGTCTGATGTTTTTTGTTTTGTTTTTAATTGTGTGATATAAGTATTAATTGAGGCCTATAAGAATTTAATTATATGAATAAGTATTCATTTATAACGGTCTTAAATAGGCTTACATTTAACTTGGTGAAACATGCAGAAACCCTGGTAAATCAAACAAGTCTCGAAGTCCTCAAATTGGTGACTTGAGAAGTTTTGCCTGTGAGTCTGAATACATTGAGTCTTAAAGTTTCAAAAGTCAAAAATATCTTAGATAAGACTTTCTATTGGTGGGTTTGACTGGGCATGGGCACATTCAAGCGTTTGGCCACCCATAGCTGCAGCTCTGCTTGGCGTCATCCCTGTTTTCCACCAACCGTGGAACGCCTGCGGATCAACTCCGCTGCATGTCCGTCATCCTTCACTACCCACTAGGTCCGGATTTGTTGCGGAACGGCTGCTGAATTCACGCATGACCATGCAACATAACAGGATGTAGTTTCTATAAACAGAACCACAAAACCATCCAGGCCTGTCTCCGCCCATAATGACATTTTCAAGGTGTAGCGCTTGGAAATATGATCCCTTGTGAGCACGGTGTATTTTTATTTTGAAACTTACCCGGATTATTTATATATTTATTATTTTAAATTCAGCATCATTAGCGTTTAAATTAGCTAATTAGCCTTGAAGCAAGACACCTAGCTAAGTTTCCACAGTAATGTTAAACAAGCATACAACAAAACAAAACGTAACTTAATAGGGAAGTGTTAAAATGTAGCGTGATGATAATTTTGAAAAACAGATTGATTGTGGCGGCACGAGAATGGACAGAACAGAGGAGGTAGTGTTTAGGTGGAACCTGCCCCAAAAACACAGACGAGAAAGATTTTACTTACCGATTGCATATTACTGATACAATTAAGGACACACAGGTATGTGTACAACTTCACCAGAGATGGGGTTCAATTTTAAAGGAACAAATAATTTTATAATTTCAAAACACATTCAAAATGAGGGGAAGGCCAGACTATAATTGCTGCTGAGGCTTACCAGTCGAGAAGGGGGTCACGAGGGCAGTGAGGGGTCCCAGGGAGAGTCACCCATGAACAAACACAAAAACATGCACCAGTGAACAAAGCAAAGAAAACAGGCTAAACAACACAGCACAAAGGAAGAGGATACCACCACCCGGACACCTACACCACCACCTTTGGCTCTAAGCAGCTGAAACAGGGACAAAAAATGAGGCACCCCCACACACACACAAACACACACACGATTAATGGGGATTCACTCCAAAGAAACTCAAATTGGAAAGACTAACTTATAATTGAAACAACTACAACTTTAAACTAAGCTGAAAACAAAATAACAAAAAGGGAAAACAAACAACTTAATCAAACAAATTATAATGTAGGGAGTCAACCCGTTCCGCTACGTTCACATGTTGAAAACAATGGCCAACATTAAACAGGTGGCTCACAGATGGGATCGTAAGGCAAAACAGCAGCCCAGGCAAAACAGAGGCAAAACAGCAGCCCAGGCAAAATACCTGCACAGGCAAACAGTTGCCCAGGCAAAACAGCAGCCCAGGCAAAACAGCAGCCCAGGCAAACAGTTGCCCAGGCAAAACAGCAGCCCAGGCAAAACAGCAGCCCAGGCAAAAGAGCAGCCCAGGAAAAACAGCAGGCCAGGCAAAGCTTTAATACATAGTAAACACAACGGCAGCTGTTAACAATGGAATAGATGAAGTAAAGCCCCTACGTAACCTCACCTGTAGCGCAATGCCATGGAGTGAGCAACCCAGAAGTATGACGCTCCTCCGTCACCAACGAGCAAGAGCGTGGCACCAGTGATTGGTCTGTGGACCATCAGCACCAGGAACCAACTGAGCAGCGCTGTGCGCTCCACCCCTGGCCGAAGGAGGAGGGCCTGCATTTGTGATCACAGTAGGATTCTTTCTGTCTGTCGGGTTGCAACAGATATGGGCCGAGTTGGGCGCATTCATTGCCAATATCCCACAATGCAATGCAGGCATTTATATCAGAAAATGTAACTGCAATCAGCGGGTCTTTAAAGACAGTATTGCTTCAATGTACACAATTAATCAATGGCACTTTGATTTGCCAAAATACTATAAAAAAAAACTACAGTTCAGTGTTTAGGAATACATACTTGTGCTGTTGTGAAAAACAAAAAATAAACTATTAACAAAGAGATGCTTTTTTTTATTTATTTTTCCTTAGTATAGACTAAAGGAAAAAAAACATGAGCACATGTATGTGTGGGATTTTGTTTGATTTAACATCACACTGCATTATTAGTTGTTTTAAAGAAATAATTTTTTTGAAATAATTATGGTAGGCCTCACATATTAATTATTATATTCAGAAGATGATCCTCATATGAATCACCATAGTTACAGCTTGTAGCCATTCTTTACTTAGACTATCTTTTCGAAATTAAGAAGGGACTAGTTTATTTTTCAGGAAATTAAAAGGATAAGCAGATTGTTGCCGATGTTTTTGTTGACAGAGTAAGATGCATGTAGCTTTGAATGGGTATGTGTGTTTTATTTTTGGCAGACACTCACGGTGAATCAGAGAGTTTATGTTATTCAAGGCTGCAATACAGAGCATATTCATCTGTCAGAAAGCATGGCAATATCTCAAAACATATAATTTAAAGCTTGCTTGTCAGGTGACTGTCATGAAGGTTGGGGAGAGGAATAGAAACCAGTCTCTCCAGGCAAGGACAGGAAATATGGCCTGATCCATCTTTATTCTCCATGACGATGAGGTATTATCCTCTGGCAGAAGATAAAGGGTACCCCAATGTAAATATAGCATTTCCAAACCAGCACTTTTTGGGACTTACCTCAATTAAAACTTTAAATAATGTTGCTTGAGGCTGCAAGGGTTGTGTAGCTTCATGATATGACGCATAGGGTTGTGTGTTATTCTTGTCACTGTTTTGGAAATAAGTGCAATAGATTGGGGCTGTGATCTGCTTCAGTCTGGCTACAAAACTTTGTATATGTTGTTTTTTATTGTAAGTATATGTCAGCTGTATGCAGAGATGTGATGTAACGAAGTACAAATACTTCCTTACTGTACTCAAGTAGATTTTTCAGATGTTTTTACTTTACTATTTATTTTTTGGGCAACTTTTTACATTTACTCCTTACTTTTTAACACAAATATCAGTACTTTCTACTATTTACATTTTACAAAATTGGCTCGTTACTTTAGTTAGGTACTAAAGCTCGTCTCTCAGGTGTGATTGTGAGTGCATGTTGTATTGGTCTGTAGTTCTGGCAAATTTAAAAGATAGCTTGTTTGTGTTCTTCTCATGTTAGCTAGGTTACACCTGTTAGCTAGGTTACACCTGTCTGTTGATTCATTATAATGGTGATTGTTGAACGTCCTTGCTCATTAAGATAATGTAATTAATAGTGGATTTATTGTTATTAATTACTAGCATATAGGATTCCTATGCGTTGTGTGTGGTAGCCTTTACAATTTTATTTAATTATTTTATTACCACACACACACACACACACACACACGTACACACACACACACTCACATACACACACAGCCATAGCAGAGCTCCTCACGCCCATGTTACTAATGCTTGATTGTAATGAAGCATCAACAGAGAGAAGTTGTCTCCCTCTTTGTTTTAACAGACACACCTGGGCCAAAGTTGGAAACCAGAATCAGCTTTAAATCCAGTCCTAATCTAGTCCTCACTAAATTTAAATGATTTCACTGGAGTTACCAATACCAAATTTAATCTAATTGGATGGGAACATACACAGACCTCTCACAAAATCCCACTAGAATTCAAATCTTGCTTCTCGGTCAGAATCTTATTAACCTGGAGTCCCAGTCTCTGTCACAATTACTAAGCTATATGTTTTAGGCAAATTGGCAGACAAACATTTATTATGTAGGCAATGGCATATAAAGAGCCTTCCATCTCCACTGTAGTTTCTCAGCGTGCTCTCTAGTAACTTCTGTCTGGTCCAGATAGCTTTGTCCTTCTAAGGCTACTTTTACTTCTACACTTTAAGCAAATTTCTAAGCCTGTACTTTGTTACTTTTACTTGAGTAAAGAAGTTAAATCAGTACTTCAACTTTTACCAGAGTATTCTTTAACACAATTATCTGTACTTGAGAACGGGCAGTGAGTACTTTTGCCATATCTGGCTGTATGATACAATAATATGTCATGTGTTATGTGTGAAGCATTTGAACTTAAGGCAAATATCCCTATGTGGACAATTAAGCATTGCCTGCAACATGATATGTAAAAAATCAAAATGTTGTCATAGAACTATAGCAGATTAACCGTATTGTCCAAAGATTGTTTTTACTACGTCCTATTATTGGGTAGGGAACCTACATGGCCAAGGCTGTCACGGCTCTGACTAAATACGCCAAATTTTCTGCATAAATATACCGCCCGAACAGGGACTTGAACCCTGGACCCTCAGATTAAAAGTCTGATGCTCTACCGACTGAGCTATCCGGGCTCAGGCTTTCAGTAATGTCAGGTTCAATTTTTGACATACTGCAATGACTCAGTTGCATACTGTAAAGGGCTCAGTCCAATTCTCACGGACAAATCGACTCTGGACGACCCTATCCAGGATCAGGTCTGGAGTTTGAAATAAACCACTGAGGAAGGTAGTGCGTTCAAATGGATTTGAAACATTTACATTTAGGTTACTTTACCATATTAGCACTTAATTGGTAGTAAAATACGTTTTGGTACAGACAATGAATTAGCCTAAGTAAAACGCAACATGCACACCCCTTGCTTGTTCTCCTTTGTTAAGCACGTTCACTTGACTAATTTTTCCTCTAATTTTTCTTGGGATTTTTTTAAAATCCAACATGTGTTGATGTGGTAATTATGATGAAAGTAAACTTTAAATAGACTTGAATAATTTTCTTGTGCAAAAAAAATGCCTGCCATGCCTGTTGCAATAAACCAGGATAAGGGATTAAGCCGGGATATTCAAAATATCCTGGATGAATTTAGCTTTGACTCGGTTGCACAAAAGCAGGTTGAATTAAACCCAGCCAAGTAACCATGGAGATTTATTCTTTGCGGCTAGCCTGGTCCAGAGCAGGCTAACAGCCAGGCTAAGAGTAATCCTGGAGTCTCATGTGTTAAATCAGCTGCCGAATTAGACGTAGTTTATAGAGATTTGTGCATATGGTTGCAAAACATGTTTACGCGTTGTTTCCGTATAAGGGTTTGAAATTAAGCCTAGAGTCCTTAGGGTACATTTCCTAAGGAACATTAACTCCCTTTCACTTTTAAGGAAAATAATAATAATACATTGCATTTATACTATACTTTACATGGTAGGCTACTAGTATGTACTTACTAGTAGGAATGTGCAGGTTTTACCGTAAAGTGTCAGCTTAGACACTTTACGGAAAAACCAGAACATTTATCACATAAAAACAGAAACATGAAACTAGCATATTTAAAGCAATTAAAACACAGTGTAGCCTACAGCTTTGTAAAAATGTGGAGTGACTAGTAGGCTAAGAAGATTTTTTAGATCCATATACATCTAGTCGGTCTTCTATGGTGTGTTGGGCTTTTTCTCTCCGTTTGATAAAAGCTGTATCTCCATTTTTGCATATTACATTTTTTACCTCCTCGTTATTTTTTACTAGAGGCTGCTACTAATTGGGTGAAACATATGCTGCATGAATGTTCTCCATTTCTGCATCAGTAAATCTGTGATCGATACCGTGGTCTATTTAAGAGAGCAACACAAGTGAACATGCACTTATCCCAGCTATCAACAAGTGGCTTGACATAGCTTCACCTGTTCATCCTGGCTCGGCAAACGTGCAACCGATCCTGGACATCTTTATTCTACTTTCTTGCTAAATGCCCCTTCTCTGTACAGTGTTTTAATGTTTATATGTTGCTTAAATTCTTGTTTCTATTTCTATTCTTGTTTAAAAACAGAAGCGTGTGTCACAGTGAATGTGCATGAGAAAATATGAAAAGGTAGATTAGGCCCCAGCGAGATTTGAACTCGCGACCCCTGGTTTACAAGACCAGTGCTCTAACCCCTGAGCTATGGAGCCCGTGCTGAAATTACGCGACGTCACCTTTACCTAAATATTTGGTACAGCACTGACCACGTTTGTTTTTCAAATTAAAAAATGGCAAGACATTGTCCGATATAGAACATGCGGGAATACGCTCCACCTTTATGTGAACCGACATTGTCCTAAACAGAAATAAGCAAATAAGAATAAACACTACCTGTCAATACGGTAAAATATTTAATCTAGCATTAATTGACACCATCATATTGAATACGCCCCCCCACCACGCAAAAAACAACCCTGCCTGCAATGTAGTTATGATTTTGATTGAAACATAATCAAAACTGTATGTATCCACTAGGTGGCAGCATGTCACCACCTTCAAAAAGACAATGCCTGCTAACGCAAAGCAAATTCCTCATTCAACGTTACTCTGAGTAAAAGAACCTACCTGTCAGTGAATTTCAAAGTGGCCAAAGGGAAAATAATATAACATTTTATTACGTACCATAAATAGAGCATCATCTTTCACTGTCACAATGATGGCATAAACGAATATAGTCTATAAACAGACAAACTTCTGGCATGACATGTTTTGGGAGACCGCTCGTTGGTTGTCAGCCCCCAAGCGTGGTAAGGAGCCCACACTTTCCTCTGTTGCCTCACACCAAGGTTTCCCACGGCAAGGTAAAGATGGACGCGAAGGGATAGTCTCAGAATAAACATGGCAGAGTTTATTTCAACGCATCATGGACTTACCATTTTTGCTACCCTTGAACCATTAGAGGGAATCTAGTTCCTCTGCATTTTATTATAAAAAGGAAATAAGTAAATTTGGCTTTGTGTGACCAGAGGGAGAGAAGAAAGAGCCATGGTGGAGCTGAGAGGACGGAAGGGTAACGTTAGATTTAATTCATGAAGACATCTGTGGCGAGCCTGGATTTTGTTCCAAGTGTCCTGGACTAGGAGAGTGGACTTAGAAGTTCATATCAACAGGTGAGTTTTTGATTTGTGCAGTGGTGGAAACAGCTATAAATAGGCCTACATAAACTAGCATATGGCCTAACCAAGTGTTTAAATACAATGTAAGCATCAGACTGCTGCAACGAATAACAACACGAAGTATAACGCTGTAGTAAGAACGTGGAATGTGAAAAACCTAAGATTAGTCAAACCGATACAATTTTTTAACACATAACAAAATCGCATTGGTCACATTGGACAGTATGTTACATTTGTTTGTGGTAACGTTATAAATCTCCAGTTTGTGTTTCGTGTTCCTGTGTCTCAGACCAGTTGAACCTGTTCCGTAATCACCCCGGTTGGAGAGTGGTAAACGTAACGTTAGGCCACTACTGAGGTTGCGCTGTTGGAAGCCACAATACTTTATCAACATTTCGCTACGCTACGCCCCAAGGAACAGAAGAAAAACACACTAGCTGTTGTCCACAATCTACCGTGGCTGGTTCTGTCGGGATATCTAGCTCCCGCTCTCCAAGAAAAAATAAGCGTTGTTTTTTAAGCGTATGTCGTCTGGCAATAATCCCGCAAAACGTAAAAGGCCGTCGCTGGAAGTAAACGACTCGTCGGAGAAGCTATCTGTGTGTCCGGAGCAAGGACTAGCACATACAAACGACCATATTTAGGCCGCTTTATAGTCGGTTTACTTTTCGGCTGGTCTCACATCGTATTACGGTGTTATAACAAAGACAGTCTGAGTTGAACAAGGACCGTGGTTTCCTTCTCCGCTTGGCCATGCGAGGGGCTCCAATCTACGCAGAAGAATGTTTCACCTTCTCCCGGCGTTAGCTCAACCGCGGATCCATGTAAGATTGAAATAATGGCTTTTTTAAATGTAGGGAACACTCGGTCTGTATTAATTAATCACGAGGGAGAAAGGCACCTATATAATCATAGAGGGACAGATTAAAATTGATATCGCAAAAAAGACTGTAGTGTGCATTATGTTTGCTGTGAGGTTGGCCTCTGCTTTGAGCAAGTAGGCTTTATTTTGGCAAATAAATCTCTCACGGGGGGCTTAGCGATACTTCCAGCTAACAAATAAGTGTTTTCCCGGTATTTCATAATTCCTTTCCTCTCCAGGGCCAACAGTAACAACATGCTCCTGGCCTCTGTTGTAGTGGTGTGGGAATGGCTAAATGAACACGGACGGTGGCGGCCCTACAGCCCCGCCGTCTCCCACCAGATAGAGGCGGCCATCCGGAGCAGTGACCCACGCGGAGGGAGCGTTGTACTCGGCCAGGTGGACAGCCGGCTCTCGCCGTACATCATAGATCTCCAGTCTATGCACCAGTTCAGACAGGACACAGGTAAGGAAGGTGCTTGCGACGATAAAGGGAGATATTGCACTTTGAAAGGGTGTCACGTTTGGGCTTTGAAATGAGTCAACATCCATACAACTCACCTTGTAACATTGAAGAGTGCTTTTACTGGCTTAAAATTGTATTTTGGCAGCTTTGGGCTGTTTGCCGCCTAACATGGCCATGGCTTTTTGACAACCTGCATGCCTTAAGTCATCGTTGACTTCAAAACACCCCACTGCATAATACACTCTGAGTTGCTAGAGGTGTAATATTATCTGCCTGCACACCTGAAATAGGAAATGCATTGCTATGTGAGATTCAGGCAATATGCCCTGTGATACTGTTATGGGAGTTTCCCATCTCAAAAGGCACCAACTTTATGTTCAACGCATATAACTTTTTTGGGTGTCTGCAAAGTAAGACATCTGAGTATGTGCAGCTACATGGAAGTCTGATTTTACTAGTTCTATACTGAGCTAAATCTGGGGACAACTGTAGCGAGTTTTGAGTAAAATGTGCACAAGAAAAATTAAGCTGTTTTCTAAGATGGTCCAATGACGTGAAGGCACTGCTTAAAGTAGGGTGGTGATTGTTTTGGTACCTACACTGAGTTGGAGTTGGTTGAGTTTTGATAATGGCCATTGATAACTGATAGAAAGCTTTGTGTTAACAAATATAGGAATTCTGTCTACAAAAAAAGCAAGGCTTTTTAGTTTATATGGAAACAGGAAGACGCAGAAAGATCACTCCAGAACATGAGCCCTTTGTGGAGCTCCATGGGATGGCATGTCCTGTGAAAACAACACAATTGGTTCACATGAACGGCGAAAGGAATAGGGCGGCGCTTGAGGGGCCAGTGTAAACCTGGTGTCAAGCTTTGTTAATAACTCGCACAAGACATTGTGGTGCAGGCCTCTGTAGATGGTGGCTGAACTACGAGCTTGAAGTAGTCAACACTGTTTCTGTTCTCTTCCCACTGTTTTTCACTGTTTTTTAACTTCGCAAAAGTGATCTCTAATTTTTGTTGACGCCCTCTGGCAAAATGCCTCTTCTTTCCCTAGTGTGGCGGCTCCTTCGTTCTATGAAATCTCCTCCTCTTGCTCTATTGTTTTTTTTTCTTTTTTCTTCTTCTTCTATGGTACGTGGTTGCCTAACTTCCTGTAATTGGTCCGAAAGGCCGAACCATCCAAAAAGTGGTTTTAAATTGAAAAAAAACATACCATGGTTTGTCCAGACCAAGACCAACTCTTTTGATTGGACCAAAATGTGGTCTTTTTGGTTGAGACACCTTTCTCACCTGCAATTTTGTTCGGACCAAATGGAAAAGCACGGACCAAATTCGATTTAAAAGGCCCTTACTCTATTGATTTGCTATAAATATTTTTTTTTTAAACTACAAGCACTGTGGAACTTCTGTCAGTTAGAAACAGAGAGTAAGTTTGTGTGTGTGTGTGTGTGGCGGTGTTGGGTTGAATTTCAACAGTTTGATGGTGTGGAACAGCTGCAAACGACCATTGCACCACTGAGTTAGCTGCGTTCTTTAGCCCTTATCAGCTAGCACCACACACACATAGCAGCTACACACTTCTGACACAAAGACATAGAGAGAGACCTTGGAATTGTGGAAAGAATGGAATCTTTCAAGTCCTAATGAGCAGAGAGTTCACTTTAGTTCTCCTCCCTCTGTAGCCCCCCTTCTTGTCCTTTCTCTCTCTCTCTATCTCTTTCACTCTCTCCCCCTCTGCCCGGGGTCTCTCACCCTCTCCCCCTTCATCTCCATCTCTCTTGTACAAGTGTTAAGTTTCATCAATAGGCAAAAGTCCCAAGGGCTTTTCGGTTTTTGCTTCGACTTGGGAGAGATAGAAAGATAGCTTATGTGCATGTTTGTGCAGTGGGGGTTGTAGAACGAGTGGGAGTGGTTCTTGGGAGTCTGTATTCTCTCTCTCTCCCTCTCTGTCTTTCGCTCCTCCACCATTGTTGGATTATGACGAACAGATGTGAGTTACTCCATTGTGGCTGTGAGACACACACACACTCACAAACACACACACACACACACACACACACACACACAGGACCGAGGGTTTTAAGAAGCAGAACAGACTTCGGAGGCACAAGGGAGGGATGTTAGGTTTGGGGGTAGCCCGTTGTTACAAGTTCAGTAAAGTGGACGATGAAGGGAATGAAGAAAGACAAAGAAGGAAAAAGAGAGCAGTCTTTTTCCTTCTTGGCAGTGGCCATTTGTACTCAGGATCCACCACCTATTTTTGTTACATCAGTTGTAGCTAATTAACATTACTTTAGCGTGTTAATGAACTCATGAACTCTGTGTGACTACAGGTCTAACATGAGTTCTTTTTATCCCGTAATAGAGCCATGCGTCCTGTTTACAGTGATCACTTAATCTGTGGACAGCTGTTTATTTGGTCCATTCTGCATTTTTCCCAGTTGACTATTTTACTCCGAAAAAAGTAGAGAACTGCAGGATGCCTCACGTTCTCTGGCTGTTGAGTAATCACAACCTCCTCCTCCTCCTCTCTTCTATTTCCAAAACACACAGCTTCTCTTTTGAAAACTCTGGTTTGCTTCTGGATCTTGACTGTCTGAGAAGTCTTCCTCTTCATCTCTCACAAAATCAAAATGTTCTTCGCCATTCAGTGTCTTCTGTAGGAAAAATAGCCAGCTATTCACACTGGTTATGTTGACGAAAGTTGGGGGGTTTAAGGTGCTGCGTGATTTCCGTGCCCATGTAGCAGTGCTTCGGCTGTGCTTCTACCCAAAATAGTCCCAAGTCTGCCTAAGAAATCATCTTAATCTGCATTGCTATTTGTACTTGTGAATATGCAGGCCTCAAGAAGTATGTTGGCTCACTTTTACTCACAACATGCCAATGTGCAATATAAGATTCCATTCACTATGTTAAGCTAACTAGCGGCGGCGCTGTCAGTGTTGCACCAAACTAAAACAGTGCATCCACTGAGCCCCAAAAATGTGTTGGCCCACCCATCTACAGCTAGGGGAAATATGTGTGTGATAAGCCCTATTCCAATAAACGGTGGCGTGTTCCTTTAAATAATTCGTATAAAAGTGAGCAGGCGACAGCAACACCTGTCGTGCCTATGCCTATTCATTTCCAACCTTTCAAATCGTATGCTGTCCATCTTCGCAGATCATCTTTTCAGGTTGAAGCAACCGGATGCACATGGGGATTTTGAGCTTTCAAAATCTTGGTTTTGGCTCAGACAGTCTTAGTGAGTTGTAGATGGGATATTGGAGTCTGTGAGAAGGACACCTGACTTATAACGTTGAAACAGCAGCCAGATGTACAAGTCTGTTCTTACAGTCATATATGAAAGGACGTTTTAAATGCCTGCCATCTATACCCCTCCAGTCCTTATGGAACCTCTCATCATGCTGGTTCTGCTGGCACAGACAGTGGTGGTTGGAGGAGAGTGGTGTCCTTCTTGCTTTGAGCTTCTGAGTGTCACACTGTCAGCAAATGTCGCCTCTTAATCTCCTAAGGAAAAGACTGACTTGTCATCAGTTCCTCTAAGGGACGTTTATCCAACTCTGGGGGCATCTTTTTTTCTGCTCCTGCAGCATGTTGCTCCTCTCGTTCCAGCTGGTCCTGCTGAAGGAGACACATTCCCAGACCCCCACAATGCCCAGGGGCGTAAGGGTCATTGGGGAAGGGGTGGGGGACTCCCCAGAGATGCAGAGGAGGGGTTGCATTGTGGTGACAACAGAGCAGGAGGGAGTGGAACCAAACATTAACATAGACTACATTTACATGCACCCAACAAACCAGGTTAATGGGATAAGGCAAGCTACGACAGGAAATTACACAACATGTTTACATGCGCTGGAGTAACTTACCGGAAAACCTGCGCTTGCATGAAACTGTTTAGATGCCAACCCCTGGAGGAAATATGTGGCTCTTTATCTGCTAAATACTCCACGATGTTCACTACATATTTTCATATTCAGTCAATTTGTCAACAATTACCGGTACTGACGTTTTTATAAGTTCAATGAGAAATTGAGTTACCATAGTATTGCACCATTTCACACATATAACAAGGAGTATTTGAATTTACATAAATGATTGCAGTTGCAAAACCGATAGAGTTTTGTGTGAAATTTCTGTCTTTGATTGTTACTGTAAAGGAGGCCTACTATGCTCATTTTCAGCTTCGTACTTGTATTTTATGTTTCTACTAGAACATGTTTATGTGCTTTACTGTGATGCTCAACAACACTTTATTTTCTCATACTGCCCATGCCTGCTGCTCATGTTATCTCCCTCTGTCTGAGACGCTCTGTTGGAGAACCTGTCTCTTTAAACCCCCTACCTGATAAAGCCTGACTGCTCTGATTGGTCAGAAGTCCAGGTCCCCGCGTCTGTGCTCCGCTAAAGGGTTATATAAAGGTAACAGGGCCTTGTTCATTGTAAACAATTCTTCTGCAGCATTCAAAAACAACCAGTTCTTGAGCACTACTACAGGACTACGGGGCTAATAGAGCAAGCTCACTAGAGACCTCAACTTGTGTTTTACAGACCCCACAAAACAGACCTTGTATATAATTACCCAGGTGAACGGCATTGCTTCAGCTATAAGGGGCCCATTGAGCAGGCGCACTAGAGACCTCCAACCTCTGTGTTGAAGCCTCCGCTTTAGGTTGCCACCTGATCTATCTTTCTATCTCTTTTTCTTTTCTCCTCCATCACCCTCTTCCTCTGCTTTCTCTCACACAATCAGTGAAGCTGAAAATTGACTCTGAACCCCAAACTCAGGGGATTGGACTCTTTCAATATGATTCAAAGTATAGACAAAGACAGAGAGAGGGCTAAAGGGAGAAGGCGGCACTACAAAGTCAGAGGAGAGACAGGGCTAGCTTAAAATGAGGCGAGGGTGGTACTATCCTGATTATGTGCACACCACATGCATGTGTACTGTGCCTTCAACTGGCTCAAGCACAAACCTTTTACAAACAGTGTCAGGATATTAATAAAATAATATATAGAATAAACTAACCCTTAGTTGATTAGTCAACAAATTGGTTTTGGTCTTAGTCGACTAAGACTTCTTTATTCAATTATTTTTTTTGGGAAAAGGAGACATTTAATAACCAAATTAGCTTTCTGTGTTCCATATGATTGATCGTGGAACACCATTTCTTGTTTGGCAGAACTAACTTAGCTTAAAGTTAGCGGACTGGATCCTACCTGCTCAGTGTGTTTGGACACATCATAAATCACAAGAAAATAGTAGCAAGGAAACCCAGAGAAAGGATGACGAAAGAAGTGGAGGGGTCAGAGCGCTTTGAGTTGTTGTGAAACTCTGCGTGTCAGGTTACTGAGTACTCTGGGGGGACATCACTTCCTCGACGTTCTGCAACACATGCAATCAGTGGACGTATATGAAAAGCATGTCACAGCTGCGCTACTGTGTTAGACATCGTCGTTATTAACAACACCATATTGCCTATTTCTTAGTCCTCAGCACTTGAACTTAACCTAATTATAACACCCTCACACTTAAACCAGACTAATCCCATTTTGTTGCCTGTGAAACACGGACATAACACACACACACACACACACACACACACATGCCTGTGGCTGATGAGTGTCTTGTGATAGGGTTTAGAGGGGCTCGCGGAGAGGCAGAAATGCATAAAAAATGGAAATGGAAAGAAAAAGTAGTACCAGAGAATGTGTTTTAGATAGATAGATAGATAGATAGATAGATAGATAGATAGATGTCAGCTGTGTTATTGGTTGCTAGGAGCAGTTAAGGTTGTTTCTCTTAAATGGGGGGCACTCCCCCGATTTCACATGATGTTCAGTTTACTTTCCAAGGAAGACAACTCAGCTATCAGAGCTCCAGATTCATTTTCTCAAACGCAGGTTAGTACAGGAAGGCCCATGACATGCCATTGATGATTCTCTCTGACCAGTCACTGATCTGCAGGGTTTTACCTTCACCTTTAGTTCAGCTCAAAGAACTCCTCTCTGTCAGAACCTTGAGCGAAAATAAATAAGCGCAGGAAGAGTTGGTTTGGTGGCTCACATACTGAAGGTTTTGTCATTTCCTCAAACTGTTAATATTGTAAATTTGTGCCTGCTGGATGCATGTAAGCAGAATTCCAATTCTCCTCAAGAAGCTGTTCATTCCCCCTGCTACATTGTATTTATCAGATGATTGGTGCCCATACTCTTTCTACACCGCCAGTGCACAGAGGGCGAGCAGGCGCCTTTGTCTGCGTGTAGTCTACAATGTGAGCCTGGGTCAGTCTCGGGCATGCTTTGAACTCAAGCGGGAGATAAGGTGATGCTCCAACTTTAAAACATCCGCTCTGCACGCTCAATCCAAAATCCTCCCGCTCTTGCTCTGTTCACATGCTCTGATGCAGACCAATAGTCCTGCAATGTTCGCCTCTTACTAACAAATATGAGAAATTTCTACATAGATGGTGGTGTTGACGGAGACCTTCAGGCATATTTCTCACACGGACACAGCAGGCAGGTGGGAGAAGTACAGGCTGTGAGACTAATCAGGGTTTCCACAGGGTCTTTAAAATAATGCAGGGCCTTAAAACGTCTTAAATTCGCTGAAGTATTGTGTTCCAGATCTAGGATTCATGTCCATGTAACGCTACCCCATAATGCTTTTTAAAAATTCTGTGGTGTTGTAGTTCTTTCTTTTGCTGGACCAAATATAATTCACTGTATTATGAATATAAATGAGACCAACATGAAACTTGGTTTTTAAGCCAATCAGCTTTTGTGTTGTTGGTGTGAGTCTCTTCTGGTTTACCACAGAAATATTCTACAGCTATGGGGTTTAGCACAAGTTTAGCAATACTTGGCTTGAAAAAAATGAATTTAAACAGTCTTAAAAAGTCTTAAATTGTACTTGGTGAAACCTGCAGAAACCCTGATAAAACAGGGAAAGTGTCCCAAACACTAATGTGAATTGCAGTCTTGCACAAAGTTTTGCAGCAAAGGAGATGCTTCAATAATGTCTAGAAAAGACAGAAATTATAAACAGAGAGGAAGAGGAAGTGCTGGCTCATGTTGGATGCTGGATTCCCCTACAGAGTCACTGCTGTTGAGGGTTTCATGAAAAGTGAGAGAATCAGTAACACCTTCCTGCATGAAGTATTACCCTAACGCCTGCTGGTCAGTCTTCAGTCGTGTGTGTGTGTGTGTGTATAGGGAGGGGTCAGTGGTAGAGAGAACAATAAAGACCAGATGGCCAGTCTCTTTCTCCACCTGCCGTAGGCCTCTTTGTCCTCTCTCACCCTCGTATTTCACTCACTTTAACTTCTCTCACTGGCGCTCATACACATTTATACATATTTCCCATGTTTACCTTGGCTTTTAGTTCTTTTCCACACACATCACAACAATTTATCTACCTTCAAGATGTGTACAGTTCATTCAGCTAAGTGTGTATGCTCTTGGTTTTGTTAAATGACTTTGAACTTTGATATTTTCTTTTCAATAGATTAATGATAGACCATGGGTTCATTATTTTTTTTAAACACAGTCTGACCAGTGCATAAATCCAGTGTGGCCACACCCAGCCATACTGCGCTTGATTCCGACTGTGACAGATTTGAAAGCAGTAGCAAGCATTGTGTTGATCCAGTTCTGACAGAAGAAGAATTTAGAAGGGGTGTGGTACTGTGAGAGAGCAGCAGGATTAAGGCTTTTGCTGTAAAGCTCTGTAGAATGCACATGATGCTCATCATTTGTGTGTAAACACAGTCCCACAGCTGTAACTGTCAGAGCCAATAACACCTGCTTTTATCGGATAAGTCCCGGTTAATTTGTAGACATGGGGCACACCCAAGCATACCTACATTCACATTAACACATGATTACACATACACACAAACCCTCTCTCCTGTGCTTACTAGCTTATAGGGAGACCAGTTAACGATTAAAGGCGAGAAAAGTCTAATGGTTATGAATTTCTATCCTGGCTCCTCTTGAATTGTTGACCATGATTCATTTTGTTGAACAGTTCAAAGGTCTGGCCTTCTTTTCCGTGGGTTGGAGAAACAACTGAGCCAATCATTGTTCTAAATCAAATACATTCATATATAATCTACTGTGTGTGACATTAGGGATGTAACTATCACACTTTCCACTAAAATACCATTTCTGACGCCTCAACTAAGGGTGTCTTCCCATATTTATGTTACTAATCTGACACCAGTGGTCTCCATTTCTAAGTTTTTAATCTGCATAACAGGACCTCTCTGCATGGACTTCCCTGAGACTGCTTTGGTGTCCCGTCGTGACTTAATGAATGTAACTATGTTATAAAAACATAAATTCGGACGCTTCATCTGGATCAGTCATGACATGGCCAAGAACCTGCTTAATCAGGTCAATATCAGAGCAGCTACCAGGACAGCATATATAATTAGTGGATCCATAAATCACATACAAAGCATTCTGATCCCAGGTGTTGATGCCATGTCGGATCTCAGGTGTTGATGCCATGTCAAGAAGAAGACAGGTTGCCCTCTTTGCAGTCCGACAGAGAGCAAAGTTAAAGCTTTAAACACATACAGAATACACAGATGCTAATTGACCTTCTGGATGCTCAACTATCTTTCTCATATTGGCTCATGCCTACATTATTCCTTTAAGTATTAACATAATGAAGAGGTTATGAAAGAGTGCCCATGTAGTTTTGTCCTGTTTGACGCCATATCGGGTTAACTTGTTCTCTGAAGATAAATCTACATAAATGATGAAGTGAATTTACGTAACATCAATGTTTACACATCAAAGCAGCTTTGGATTATTATTAATTACCAACAATTAACCATGTAATCTTTGTTGTTGAAGTCTAATTTTTATTACTTTTCGCAGAGGCTTATTTTAAGTGATCCACCTAAGCTCTGCTATGCCACGCTACACCATGTAACACCATTTAGTGCCCTGCTATGATATGAACTACTACAACTACCATTTGTAGTCACTGTTCCATTATCTTTATTGTGACTATTATTGCGACTATTCATCACGCACCGTGAAACACCACCTACCAAGAGCCTGGGTCAGTATGAGGTTTCTCCTTAAAAGGGAGTTTTTCCTCGCCACTGCCGCACTGCTTGCTCTTCTGGGAATTACTAGAATTGTTGGGACTTTGTAAATTATAGAGTGTGGTCTAGACCTACTCTATCCTTAAAGTGGCTTGAGATAACTTTTTTTATGATTTGATACCATAAATAAAATTTAATTGAGAGAGGAAGGGCGGTCTTATTCTTTCCCAAACACACTTTTACATACATTTGAAAGACTCTTTGCATAGCTGGCTGTCTCTTGCTGTAACATACACTACAAAGGGATCTAATGGCATCATCTTTTTAGGGATTTCAGCAGCAAGTTTAAGGAAATATAGACATAACAAGTAGTACAGTAGAGGATATCTCAGTTGGATTGCTCACTTTCTATCTGTCTCTCTGTCCACAACAAACAAATGCAACCCCGTCTATTCATTCAACTCCTTCCTTTTGATGTCTGTACTCTGATGCCACTCTGCCAATATCACTTCTTTGTACTAGTCTTTCTCTCACTCACTCTCAAACAAACACACACACACACACACATGCCTTCCTCTCCGTGTCCTGGCATGGATTGAATAGCCTGTTTCCCCTGGAAACTGAGGTACTTTCTGTTTGGTTGGTTTAGGGACCCTCCTCCCACCCCTCTGTCCCCCTGGGAGACTGAAACAGTGTTGTGCTCTGGTTATTTATTTGTAATTTTAATTATTTATTCAGTTCTGCTCAATGTTTGCATGCCTTCAGTCAGTGAAATGTTGAATTGAAAGTAAAAACACACGTATGAATTTAAGGCAAATGGTGAAAAGGACAAAGTGCTTTAACTCACAGCCAGTTTGGTGGATATGTTCACCCACTCATCCAAGAATTTTAATAATCACCTTCTAGTTGGAAAGGCTACATCATGGCTTTATGGATGTTACATAAGCAAATTGCAAGTATCTTTTTTAGACCCTTTCAATGTCTCCGTTCTTCCTGCTGGCAGGTTGTTTATTTATAGGTAGCCTAATGGAAACGCAACCAACTCACATTTTTCTAGCATTTTAAAAAAAGGACTGAGCTATATGGAAATAAAAATTGGTCTTACCATATCAAGTTGTCTACTTCATGAACCAGTCTGATACCGACATTGACCTCTTTCTGGGAGAATTGTCACTTTAACTTCACACAACAAAATGGATATCGCGCTAGAAAACCAATTGTCATGTCACAAGTTCTCTTAAGAGTCACTCAACAGTTGATTGTGATGCTCTCAGTCTTGACAAGCTGCATAGCCAAACCCTCAGCCATGTTAGCAAGGAGCTAACCCAAATCTCAAATTTTCAATCTGAATTACATGACAAACATTTCAACCAGAGAACATGTAACTTAATGTGTGAAAAACGATTTAAAGTTGCAGGCGTGTTTTACCGCTTAGTGGTCTGCATTAAGACTGACTGAATGGTTTGAAGCGTCAAATTTTTATTATGGTATCAACGTCCAAATCAGTATTAGAAAGCTTTCATCTTTTTTAAAATATATTTTATATTATTATTATATATTCATTACCCTTTAAATTCTAAATATTCCAAAGGCAACTATTCTTTAACAGTTTGCCACAAAGTGCTGGCTCACTTAAAGCAGTGAAATATTAACTGTTGAAGAAGAGAAGCATTACTTATTTACTTTCTAGCTTAGATGTTTTGTGAGTCTGGTGATTTTAGCTGATGTGCATGTGGCTTCTCCAGACTACTGCACATGATTTCATTAAGTTTGTCCAGAGCCTCAGGCTTGTGCAGGAAGTAGTTCTTAACCCTCTATGATGCCTGAGCGCTGTCCTCTTAGCCATTTTCTTAAATTAAATTATTAATTTAGTATAAAGGTCTATCCTTTGTTCTCACTTGATCTCTTGGTATATTTGCATTACTCCATTTACTTTATTCTATATGACATTAATACATTTTAATTGTTTTGTCTGTCATTTTTCATCATTTGTGAAGCTCTATTTAAGCTATCTGCACACGTGTTTGCATTAAAGTCTTACCAGCTTTGATTTGCTTCTGCCTTTTATCCGGTGGAAAGGTTCTTAGTTAACTATTGTAGAAACTTATTGGGACAAGAAATTGAGGCACATTTTTAATTTTTCCTTTCTTTCTTTTTCAGGAACCATCCGTCCGGTGCGGAGGAGTTTTTATGACCCAGCCTCAGCCCCAGGTCAGGGCTGGCAGTGGGAGTGGGAAAACGATGCAGGTACATGGACGGCCTACGACATGGAGGTGGCCATAGCCATCGAGAACGCCCACAGTCGGCAGCAGCCCTGTCTCGACCTGACACCACTCGGCTTCTGCTACCTCATCGATTTTCAGAACATGACACAGGTGTGTTTAAATTCTTTATATGGCCATCAATGACAAAATCAACTTGAAACTGACATACCTGTAATCATTTTACTAAATGGCTGATATTTAACTTTCAAGCTGCAGCATGTGAAGGTTCATCAACAATGTTGTGTTCTGCCCTCCTGCAGGTGAACAGACAGAGCCAGAGGTGTCGGAGGCTCCAGAGACGTGCTGACATGGCCTACCCTCTAGTGTCCGGTCCTCTCCCAATACCAAAGGGAAGCGGTGCAGGAGGAGGCATAACAGGAGCCCTGCTGGGGGTTGGGGTGTCGGGGGCAAGCTCTTTCTACTCCAATGGGAGCTTACCGGCTTCTGGATTGGGCCAACCTTGTTCCTGCCAGCAGTGCATGCTGGTTCTTAGTGTAAAGACCAATACAGGAGGAGCAGGGATACAGACTCTAGGTAGACGCTCACTAACCATGCAGCGGCCTAAGAATTCAGCGGCCATTGTCTCTAAACCTCTGAGTCCGTCTAAATCAGCCACTCTAGGGAGAGGACAGCAGCAGAACTCCAACTCCAACTACTATCAGACGCTGCCGCATGGTCTCGCCATCTCCAAAAACACCGCCTCTCCAAGAAGGAACGCCCAGCTGTTTGCTCAGTCGCTGGCTGCACTCACCGCTGGCACCTCCACTCTGGGTATCTCCTCGTCTTCCAACAGGCCGCCTCCACCGTCCCTCCCGCCTCCTCAGCCTCCATCTTCCAACCCTAACTTGATCCCTCCATCCATTCTGGCCAAGCACTCCTCATCTTCAGCGAACGAATCAGTGCCAACCGCCACATTAATTACCCCTGCCAAGAGCGTGACCAAGCCCCCTTCTCCGGTGCCATCTCCGTCGCCGATGGTGATGAAGCCGCAGCGCCCACCGACGTCCGCAGCAACAGTGTGCCATGCCCCGTTGCCACAGAGATCAAGCTTAGCAGGGCTGAGCCGACCAGCATTACAGAGGATTGCGATGGCCCAGTCCAGAGCGCTCATAGCCTCAGGGTGAGTAAAATGAACCATGGATGTGATTTTCCCAGAATTGTTGACTGGAAACCCTTCTTCTGGGCTTCTATCAATATTAAAAGCCTGAAACAAATGAGATTCTCTAGCACCAACCTCCATGGATGTGTGACCTTAGAATTCTAAACACATATTCTAAGGCCTTTTAAGTATGATCAAATGTACATTAATGAGATTTCAAAGAATCTTCATTAAAGTGTGAGCAAGGCCAAACTGTTATGAGTATAAGTTATAAAATATTAAACTGACCTTGTAGCTATTAACGTTGTGTTAATGTGTGTGTGTGTGTGTGTGTGTGTGTGTGTGTATGTGTGCGCGTGCATTGGTGTGTGTCAAAAGTCTGCCAAGCCTTCTGTGTGTTGTTGATCTGTAAAGTGGCATCTGTAGAGCAGAGGGGGAGGGATGAGGGGGGGCTCTATAAGAGGAAAGGCGAGTGAGTGTGAAGGCCATGGGTCAGCAGTACCTCCCTCTATCTAAAGCTATTTTTTGCCGGTCTTCTTATGTCTTTGGTTCACACCTCTAACACATAATATTCCATTGTTTGCCCTTATTCCAAAAAAGGCTATATTCCAACTAAGCTGTTTTCACGGCTAATGAAAGTGAATATTTCACTATTATTCAGCCGTGCGAAAATAGGAATTTTTCCCGCGGTGGCGGACTTGTTTGACAGGGCAAACACAGCCTTGCTCTTTCATTCCTTCAACCACCTTCTTGAACGTGCCGCCGGTGTTTTCACGTATCCAAAAACTGTTGATATCCATTTCGTTGCTAACAATTAGAAGTAGGTGTGTTTTTCCTTCTGGCCAGAAATTTGGGCTTTTCTTTTGGGCATGCATCTCTGCCAGACCCTGGTACAGTGTTGGCTAGTTGGTCTGTTTAGTTGTAAACTGGAAACACACATACAAAAAAAACGGACACTTTTGACCAGTTGCAGATGATGGTGAACTGGGGGAGGGTGAATACGCTGTCTGAGAACGATCACAAGCTTGACATATGCAAACACAACAAAGTGCCAGCGTTTCCCACTCTCCTCTCACACTGCTCTCCTCTCAGTCAAAATACTTCTAGCACCCTAGACCTCCTTCTTCTTTTCCAATCATTCTCTAGCTCCTATTCTTCCCTGTCATCTCTTTTATCATATTTTTCTCTGACGTGAGCTAAGACTTTCCAGCAAAGCCGCTCAACAACTCCCTCCATGTTACTTTTGTCTCTCCTATTTCTACCTGCAGCTTTGCAAATCCATGTTAAAATGCTATTTAAGCCATCTTACAGTTTTGCACTCATTTCAGTTGATTCCAATGAAAAAAAATTAAAAAGAAAAAGTTCCATGATGTCATACAGCAGTGATTAAAGCCGTTTCAAAAGCTTTCCCTTTCATTGGTTCAAACAACAACAGCTATGTGTTTCACCTTTCTTGTGAAACCTACACATTTAAAGGAAGTGATGCTTTTCAATTCAAGTTTAGCACCAGAGACCAAAGAATGGGATTCTTTCTGAAAATCACTCTTAAACCAAAAGGTGGTTTTGAGATGTAGACTCTGTCTGGTGTTCCCTGCCCCCTCCTCTCCTCCCTCCTCTCCCGTCGCGTCTCAGCAGTCTGGGCCCCTCCGAGCCTCATTGTTGGTCTCCACAGTAACCTTTGTTGGATTACCCAAGCCTGGGCTGCATTAGCAGCACAATGATGAGCCTCTGCTAGATTTCTCTTTTCCTTCCCCCTCTCTGCAACAACCTTATTTTTCTACCATTTCTTAACTTTTCTCTCCTTGTTCTTTTGCATTTATTTGTCTTTTTTTATTTCCATGAGTTCTCACTTTTTAATCTCTCTGGCCCTGCTCCTTTTAAGCAGCCTTTAGAGTTGTGGGCTACTTTAAAAAGAACTCGCCCAGTTAGTAAAGATGCCTTACTTACAAGAACCTTATATCATTTGTTAGGGTAGGTGGATTTTTGAGGTGGGTGCATGTGGTGGAATAGACCATCTTATAGATACCAGTGCTGATCTTGTAGTATATTCATAAAGGGAATATTTTTCATGTTGGGGAGAGGTAGACAATGATACCACTCCAGTCAGTATTGTTTGCCAGACAATCACATTTCAGACGAGGGCAAGTGTGTTTGTGTGTGTGTGTGTGTGTGTGTGTGTGTGTGTGTGTGTGTGTGTGTGTGTGTGTGTGTGTGTGTGTG